>NC_051325.1:64810755-65098483 GCF_015220235.1 Choloepus didactylus | reverse complement strand
CGGAATTGGCCGCAGGCGGCTTTCCTTTCCTTCTCTGCTCGGGAAGCCGCCCCACGGCCGACCCTTCCCGGGGGGCTTCTGCCCAGGCCCAGCTGCGGCTGCTGCCCCCCTCGGGCCCCGACAGCCCCCCGAGGCCCTGGGACCCGCCCCTCCCACCCGGGAGCCCCCCGGAGGGCACCCCTCAGCTCCTGCCCCACCCCCGGTACTCACGGGGTCCACCGGTCCTCGGAAACGTAGCAGAACATGAGGCGGCGCGCATGGTAAGGCAGCCAGCAGACCACGAAGGCAATGACCACCGCGCCTGGGGCCGGCAGAGACGGGGCACGCGGCTCAGACACGGAGGCAGGGGGACACGGGACCGACGGACAGAGAGAGGCGGAGGGACAGAGGGACGACAGCCTTCTAAACCCATCCTGGTTACTCTGGACCCTGCCCCTGGGCCCCACTAGTGAGGGGATCAAGGACCCCTTTCCCGGCCGGGCTGTGCCGGGGGCCAGGTCCGCACCCGGTTTTCCACGGCATCAGGCTGCGAAGCTGGGCAAGGGCCCTTCCCTGGCCGGTCCTCCCGGGCAGGAGAGGCCATCAGGGCGCCCTGAGAAGGAACCCTGAGCTCAGCCTCAACTCCAGCTTCCTCCTGCCTCCTGGGGGGCTGGGCCCCCCATGCTCTCTCTCACGGCAGCGCTTCCCCCCAGCCCTCCTGCTCTGCTCTCTCCCACCTTCATCAGCGACCACTGTGGGTTCTCCGGGCTTCAAGCCTGGTCCCACCTGCTCCAACCCTCCCTGGCTTCCTCAGCCCCTGGAGAGAAGCCCACCGTCCCCTCCGGGCTGGCCTGGCTGCTGACCCCCAGGCGCTCAGCTTCCCCACGCTCCCTGCTGCCCATCGGCTCTGGCCCCGCAGCCCCAGGGCCTTGGCACCTGCAGCCTCCTCAGAGGGTCCACCCGGCCCCCCACTGGAGGGGCCTGTCCAGCTGTGCTGCCTTCTAGCCCTGTGCACCCTAAGAGAGCACCTGGCTCGTCTCCCTACCTGTGAGCAGCTGCACCCTGGCTGCACCTGCCGGCAGAGGGTGTGCACAGCCCCGACCATCAGGCTTCCCGGGAGCCCCTGAGCCCACGTGGCTCCCTGCAGGCTGCATGTTTCCCCAGGAGACCCCCAGCCCACTCTGGCCTGGCTGCTCTGGAGGGTCCCTGGGCAGCCCTGGGGCTGGACGGGGGTCAGGCCCCCACGGGGTCCAACGGTGCCAGGAAGGCTGGGGGGCTGGAGCCTGGGGGCGGAGGGGGGCTGCTGGGGCTGAGGGTGTTTGTGTGTTGCTGCTCTGCAATCGTCTTGGTGCCACTGTCCACCTGCCTCGCCCTGCTGGGTCTTGGGGTGCTGGGTCTTGTGGTCCCCGGGGTGCTCGGTCCCTGCACACACAGACATGAGGGTGATTGCCTCTCATGGCTTCCGCCACAACCCCCTGTGCTGGTCATGCCTGGTGGGCTGGGTCCCTGCGAGGGGGACATGGGGGGAGTCGGGGTGCTGGAGGGGACAGGAGACCGAGGACAGTGGTGGGTGTGGGGGACGGTGCTTTAAGTGTCTCCGTGGAGGGAGGAAGGTGCCGCCTGTGGGGAGTGGTCCAGGAGCCCCTCTTTGGGTCCTTTGCCTGTGGGAGGGGCCGGGTGCTCTGTCCCCCCAAGGCTGGTGTTTGGGGGGCGGAAGGGGCCACCCAGGCCTATTCTCACTCTGCCCCCTGCTCCTGCCCTCACCCGGGGCCCCAGGCATCCATGGCCAGTGCTGGCTGGGCAGGGGGAGCGGGGCCTCCCATGTGGGGGCTGGCCACACCTGCTGCGCCCAGCAGGTCCTCCACGGCCACGGGAGCCAGAGGCCGGAGAACGCCCCGAGCCCACGGGGACGGTGTGAGCCCGGAGAGCCTGCCGCATGCTCCCATCATCAAATGACCTGGACGTCCACGTGGGCAGCATGGAGGGTGGGCCTGCCCTTCCTCTCAGGGTCCCCACACCTGCACAGGCCGGCCCAGTGGTCACCTGGAGGCCAACGTGTCCCGGAGTGGACAGCCCTGTCCCCTGGCCCTGGCCCGTGCTATCCGCACGCCCCTTGGGGCCTGACCCCTGCGCTCTGAGCTGCTGCCTCTTTCGGGTGGAGTCGGGGCCCCTCTGCATCCGTGTGTCTTTCTGTCCATCTCCCTCCCTCTGATGGGACTGTCACCGTGTCCCTTGGTGGCAGGCCCGGTCCCGGGGCCTATTAGGGAAGGACTTTGAGGATGTGTTGGACTTGGGTCTCCCACAGAGGTTGCCCCCGTTACCCAGGGCCCAGGCACTGTCCCAGGGGTCTCTATAAGAGGGGCCGAGGGGGACTCAGCGACAAGAGGAGACAGCTGTGCAACAAGGGCCCCGGGGCCCCGGACACTGGGGGGTCGGGGAGGAGCCCCCGAGGGAGCTCCTGGCTCTGAACTGAGTGGACAGATGCCCGTTGTTTTAAGCCGTCCCGTCTGTGGTAAACTGTCACAGCAGCCCCAGGAGGCTCAGGTACCCCCACCTGCCTGTCTTTGTGGAGACACCCCAACCCCCACCCCCTTGTCACCCCAGGATACAGCAGGTCGCTCACAGCCCTAGGAGAGCTGCCCTGGCTGTCTGCCCTGTCGGGGCCACTGTCCCTGAGGGCTGGGCCCACCTCCGGCCTGTCCCACAGACCCCACGGGGGTGCCCGCTGGAGAGGGCAGTGCAGCTGCCAGGGGTGGGCAAGGGGGGGATTCCAGAGCAGCTACGGCTTGGCTGGGACTCCCCCAGCCCAGAGGAGGGGAGAATGCCAAGGACGTGGGACGGATGTCATCCGTCTGCCTCGAGCAAGCCCTGGAAAACAGATCAGGGCTTGGGGGAGCCTGGAGGTGGCAGAAGGGACTGAGTCAAACAGGGTGAGCAAATGGAAGCTGAAGACGTGGTCCTCAAAAGTGACCAGTTTTCAGTCACTCCTGAGGCACCCCTTGTCACACCTGGGTCAATACGGCTCACCCCTTCCCCAGGCCTGTGGAGGGATGGGTGGAGGGAGAGAGGAGGGGAGGGAGGATGGAGGGAGGATGGAGGGAGGATGGAGGGAGGGGGAGGGGGGAGAGAGGGAGGGGGAGGGGGAGGGAGATGGGTGGGCGGACGACAGAGCCAAAGGGCAACAGCAGCCCCCAGCCCCAGCCGCACGCCCTCCCGGCTCTGACGCCTCCTTCTCCACGTCCTCAGCTCAGCTCCAGGCTCGGTGCCCACTGCCGTTGCTGGCCCCAGGCTGCCCCCCACCCGCAGAGGGCCCCCCAGGAGGGTACGCACGTAGGACCCGGACGCCGTGCTGCAGGGCCTGGGCGCGGCCGGGCTCGATGGCCATGCTGAAGGTGGCGGGCTGGGCCCCCACGGTGCACACCTGGCCCTGCTCGGCTGCCTGGTGGACCATCGCGGTCAGCTTGTTGGCGATGATGGTGTTCAGGATGGAGATGACCACCATGGGGAGCACGAAGGAGACGAAGGCGTTGACCTGGGGGGAGATGCGAGGAAGGGTGGGAGCTGGCACGCCCACCCCAAACCCACTCTTCAGCCCACCTGTCCCCGCTCAGAAGAGCTTGGTGGGCTCCCCGCTATCTCGGTGACCCCCAGCCCAGATCCAGCCCGTTACTGGTATGGAAGGGCCACATGCTGGGGTGTCCCGGCTGTGGCCAAAGCCCAGGGCTCCAGGCTTCCTGGGTGCAGCCACGAGGTGCCCCCAACCAGCCCCTGAGCGCACGGCACTGCACCCCAGACCTCGCTCACAGCATGGCCGAGCCCAGGACCCCCACCCACTCTCCAGGGCAGGGCTTACCCTCCCTCCCCACCCCCAGAGCCTGGCTGTGAAATGTGGGGGCTCCTCCTACTAGCACCTGGGGACTGGTCCCCACCTCCAACTTCCACATCGACCCTCGAGGCTGGGCCTCCACATCCACCCCGCACGAGGGGAGACCGAGCCTTGGAGAGGCTGAGGCCTCGCCCAAATCCCAAGCCCTGCTCCTTCGACACCCCCAGGCTGCCACCCCCTCTGCAGGCCCCACTTAACCAGATGCAGCAGAGGTCTTCCTGGAGGCGGCAGCTGTGCCTCCTCATCGAGCCGGGGCCTGCCGCACATGGGACACAGACACTGCGTGGACAGACGTGGATGGACAGGGATGAGGGGAACAGAAGAGGAGAAGTGTGGCACATGTCAGGTTGATGGGGAAGGGGCCCCCTGCAGAGCAGGTCCTAAAACCAGCACATCTTCCCCGAGACAGGAGAATAACAGCCTTGAGCAGTTTCAAAAACCATTCTTAGCTTTTTATTCTTTTTAAAATGCTCTTTCCTTCTGACAATATTTTGACATTTCTTGCTTCTAAGCACTTGCAGTGTGCAATCTTGTGATTGGGGGGATAAAGGCTGCTATTTTCCATCTCTGCTCTGCTTATTGCTCATCTTGAATTTAGACTCAGAGGCTTTTAGTTGCATTTGGAGACACCATCCGTGCCAGCTCTGTTGCCCGGCAGCTGCAGATTTGGTGAGAGGCTCCCGGGCACCGCGCTGGGCTCTTGGGGCTGCCGGGGGCAACCTCCCTCCTGCCGTCACCGGCTCCGGGCTCACCTGCGCCCTCTCAGCAGAGTGGGGTGTCCTGCCGGCGAGCTCTGTCACCTCCTCAGCAACACAGACGGCCACAGCAGCGTGGTGAGGACGGCAGCGAGAACAGAGGCAGTGACAGTGGCACGGGCCCTTGCACACCTGCAGCCTCACGCCAACCCCTAGCAGCCCCGTTTTACAGATGGGAGAACTGAGGCACAGAGAGGCTCCAGGACCTCCCCGAGCCCAGCAGAGGCGGGCGCAGGAGGGGAGACCTGGCCTCCTCTCGGGGGTCAATGGCTCCCACACACCTGGGCACACCGGGGGGCTGGCAGGCAGGGACAGCAGGGAGAGAGCATTTGTCCCGAGAAGCAGGAGCAGCCCAGGGCTTGGGGGACACAGGCTGTGGTCGGGGGGCTCTGTGTTCCCACGCCCAGGGCTGGGCTCTGCCATGTGCTTGCAGGGAGTGACCGCATCTCCTGTGCCTCAGTTTCCCCATCTGTAAAAGGGGGTGTCCGCTGAGGGGTCAATGACACAGTCATGGAAATCGGGGCATTGGGGCCTGTCCCAGGGCGAATGCTCAGTAAATGCTGGGACATCGCTGGTAGGACTGCGAGCCTGGGAGAGAAGGGGTGTGCGTGTGTGTGGGTGTTTGGGTGTGTGCACACATGCGTGTGTGGCCAGCACGAATGGTGTCACACCTGGGGAGAGCGTGTGCATGTGTGTGCATGTGCGTGCATGCCTCAGTCTGTGTGTGTGTGCACATGTGCAGTGTGTGTTTGCACACACCCCATGCTTCTGCACGTACATCTGGGGAGCCGGGGGCTCCTGCCCTGCAAGGAGAGGGAGTCAGAGCAAAGTGTCCGCACCCACCTCAGGCGGCCGGTGCCCCTTCCTCGTGGAGCTGCCCGAGGCCCTGCTGCTGCGGCCAGCACCCTCCCGCCCGCAGGGGTCCCAGGGGGCCGGGGTCTCGCACTGCCTCGGGCTCGGCTGGGCTCCCCTGGCCCCAGCGTCCGTCTCTGCGACTGGGGGCACCTGCAGGTCCGCTTGGCTGGGTGCTGGAGGAGGGGCTGACCGCCACGGGTCGCACCCTTGGGTGGCCCATTGGTTTGGGGCCGGAAACACCTCTTTTTTCTGGGAGGAGGTGGCTGGCTTGTTCCGGGAAACAGGGAGCTGTCCCCCATGGCTGGGGAGGACAATCGGTGTGCCCCGCCTCAGCACCACAGACCCCAGACAACCAAGGCACTGGCAGATGGAGACGTAGGGCCCAGGGGCAGGCACCCCCAGGGCCCCGCAAGCCTGCCGGTTGGGACAGCACCCATAGGAGAGGCCGGCTGTCGTGGGGAGTGACCGGGACGGCCACGTGCGCATGCAGGGCTCTGTGGCCTGGGGGACTGTGTGGCCGGCCAACCCCACTGCCTCGCCCACCTGCCTGCCATCAGGTACCAGCCCGTCCTGCCCACTCCCAGGGCAGCTCCGAGCGGGAGAGCCTCGTGCCCCAGACCCACTCAGGGGGTTCAGAGGCTGCTGTGGGGGAGGCTGGCCTGGGGGGCCCTCAAGTGCCATTTTCAAAAGCTGTGCCCACACAATGACGAGGACACGAGGGCCTGGGGTCCCCCTCGGTGCCGCCCTCACTTTGCCCACCTGGGGGCTCCCTGGGAGCCACTGTGGCCCCGCCCTACACTCCCCCCACCTCCCCGTGCCCACTGACCCCAGGCCAGAGGTCGGGCCCGGACCCCAAGCCCTCCCCGCCCTCTGCAGGGTGAGAGGGGCTGCACGGCCGAGGGCAGCTGAGACCCCTCTCCCCACCTGGGAGGGTTTCTGGGGCTCCCTGCTGTGCTGGGGCAGGAGGGGCCAGGGGTCCGGGGCTGGCAACAGGGCCCCTCTCAGGAGCCAAAACCAGTTTGCCTGAGTCATGCAGAGCAAAACAGGGAGAATGTATCCAGCACCGACCTTAAATGCTTCTTTTAGGTAAAGCCTTCCCCTTGCTCATTATCTCCCCCTCAACGTCTCCAATTCTAGGTGTGATGGAAGGAACTCGACGACGATGACAGTGATGACAAGGAGAAGATGACAAAGATGAATATTACAAGGACGAGGAGGACAATGATGAAGATGACGACAAGGACAAGGAGGACAACAATGACACGGACAATTACGACAGTTATGACAACGCAATGGTGAAGATGACGCCGGTCATGTTTAGGGTGCGTTCTGCCCCGGGCCGTGTGGGCACTTGGCGTGCGTCTCTCTCGGAGCCCTCACCTGGCCTTGCGAGAAAGGAACTAGTACCGGGGGGGCTCCCATTGCACACGCAGCGGGGGAGGCAGCCCCCAGCCCAGCGGGGCACAGGGTGCTTGGGAAACGGCAGTGGGGGATGCGGGAAGTCAGAGGCCCGGGCCGTGGTCCCTGCCTGCACCACCCACCTGTCCTTTCCCGGGACCCCCACCCCCAACCCCAGCTCATCCACCTATTGCGCCCCAAGCTGCCACGTGACCCAGCCTGGCCAATCAGCACATTCCAAAGGGCCTCAGCCAGCCCTCATTGGACAAATGCGGGTCATGTGCTCATCCCTGGGCCAATCGCACTTGTCCAGTGAGAAGCCCCTGTAGAGCTCCAGGCCTCTGCTAGAAGGCTGGGGAAGGAGCCCCGTTTCCTGGGGCCATCTCCCACCTCGCTGGGAGGACCTGTCCAAGAAGGACGCCATACCCAGACGCCCCGTGACTTCACTTGGCTCCTGGATCCAGCTGTGCCTGCAGGCATCACTCCCAGACTTTAAGGGTTTTGCATTTTTTTTTTTTTTGAGCAAAGTAAATATTCCCCTTTCCCCTCTTAAGGCAATTTGAATTAGTTCCTGACACTTGTCCCCGGAGCGACAGCTCACATCAAAGAAAATTCCACATGGAACAAAAAACAAAACCCATAAATGTACTGGGAGAAATCGAGGAAATTTTACTTTTCACTATGTTTGAAGTTTTAATAAATAAAGTTCAGGCACTGCTTTAATGTTTTGACATAACATTAAGTGATCAGAATAATTGCTTCTTGCAGCCCCTGGAGAAATCCTGTCCCTCTTCACCCTCCCAAAGCCCCTGCAGCACCCCCGACCTCTGGTCCCGCTGCCCAGCCCCCCTCTCTCCAGGGCTCGGGCCTGGCCCACCGCGCTCCGGCCCGGCGTGTCCGCCTCTCCCACCCGCCCAGGGCGCCGGGCCCACCCCTTCCCTCCCCCCAAGCCCCCGCCAGGGTCACCCGGCGGCGGGACAAGCGGGCTCCTCAGAGCAGATGGCACCTGCGTCTCTTCACTCGCCTTTAAGGAGGGGGGAGGTGGCCTGCGCCAGCCGCGGGAACATTCCGGGGAAGAGGGGCCCCGGTCTACAGTTCCAAGCAGCTGGGGCGGGAAGCAGCCAAGAGTGAGCGGAGCAGGAGAGCCGCGGGGAGGGCAGGGTGCTAGACGCTTACGCCTCAGCAAGCATGTGTCTCCATGTGCGTGTCCCCACGTGTCTCCAGACATGTCTCTGTATGAGTCTCCACATGCATGTCTCCGTGTATGTCTCTGTGTGCGTGTCTCTGTGCCTCTCAGTGCGTGTCTCTGTGTATCTCCATGTGCATGTATGCGGGTGCGCGTCCCCATGTGCGTGTCCCCATGAGTCTCAGTGTCCATCTCTGTGTGCTTGTCTCTGTGTGTCTCCATGTGAGTGTCCCCATGTGCGCATATTCTGTGTGCATCTCTGTCTTTGTCTCTGTGTGTGTGTCCCCGTGTGCATGTCTCCGTGTTTGTGTCTCCGAGTGTGAATCCCCATGTGTGTGTGTCTCCATGTGTGAGTTTCTGTGGGCATGTCCCCATGGGTGTCTGTGTACATGTGTCTCCGTGTGTCTCCATGTGTGTCTCTGTGTGTGTGTCTGTGTGCACATCTCTGTGTGCATCTGTCTGTCTCTGTGTGAGCCTCCATGTGAGCCTCTGTGTGCATATTCCCACATGCATCTCTGTGTGAATCTCTGTGTTTGTGTCTCTGTGTGCATGTCCCCATGTGCATGTCTCCATGTGTGTCTCAAGTGTGAATCCTGTGTGTGTCTCCATGTGTGTTTCCGTGTGTGTGCGCGTCCCGTGTGTGTCTCTGTGTGCGTCTCCATGTGTCTCTGTGTACGTGTCTCCATGTGTGTCTGTGTGCACGTCTCTGTGTGTGTCTCCATGTGCGTCTGTCTCCCATGTGCATATCCCCATGTGCGTGTCTCCATGTGTCTCCATGTGTGTGTCTCTGTGTACGTCTCCATGTTCATGTCTGTGTGAGTCTCCGTGTGCATACCCCCATGTGTATGTCTCCGTATGTTTCTCTGTGTGCATGTGTCTCCATGTGCGTGTGTCCATATGTGTCTCCCTGTGTTTGCGTGTGTCCCTGTGTGTACAGTAGCAGCCATAGGGGAAGGAACCAGCCCGGGTCTTCCCTGTTCCTGCAGACGTGGCTCGGAAGCCGTGGTTGACGGGTGGAGCCCGGCCGGTTCTGCCTGCCTGGGCCACGCTAGGGGAGTTGCTGAACGAGGAGACCAGGTCACCCGCCCTGGGCCCAGCCGGTCACTCTGGGAAGCTGGCCTGATGTGGGCCTTGGGGGCTGGGTCTGTGTTCTAGTTTGCTAATGCTGCGGAATGCAAAACACCAGAGATGGACTGGCTTTTATAAAAAGGGGGGTTTATTTGGCTACACAGTTACAGTCTTAAGGCCATAAAGTGTCCAAGGTAACACATCAGCAATCGGGTACCTTCACTGGAGGATGGCCAGTGGGGTCCGGAAAACCTCTGTTAGCTGGGAAGGCATGTGGCTGGCGTCTGCTCCAAAGTTCTGGTTTCAAAATGGCTTTCTCCCAGGACGCTCCTCTCTAGCAAGCTTGCTCCTCTTCAAAACAGTCACTCACAGCTGCACTCCGTTTCCTCTCCTTGAGCCAGCTCATTTATATGGCTCCACTGATCAAGGCCCACCCCGAATGGGTGGGGCCACACCTCCATGGGAGTATCCCACCAGAGTCACCTCCCACAGCTGGGTGGGGCACATCTCCATGCAAACAACCTAATCCAAACATTCCAACTTAATCCCCACTATTCTGTCTGCCCCACAAGATTGCACCAAAGAATATGGCTTTTTCTGGGGGACACAATACATTCAAACCGGCACAGTCTGTAAAGTGGGGAGCCCTCCCACATACAGGGCTGGGGGTGTCCTGGGAGCACTCAGCCCCGAGCCGAGGAGGTCACTCTGGACATGGCCACCCATGACTGGGGAGGCGGAGCTGCCTCCGGGGGGCACCCCTCGCTCCCCACAGTGTCCTCTGTCCTCTGGGTCTCGCTCCAGCCCCTCCACCTGGGCCCAGAGGACGCTGCAGAACTGCAGTCCCAGCCTGAGTGGAAGCTCCGCAGGGCAGGCAGGGATCCAGGCAGCAGTGGAGCACTGCCGGGCGGGAGCGTGCATTTCAGCTGCTGACCTCCGCGGGGTCCTGGGGCAGGTCCGGGACATCCCGAGCTCTGCATTCTCATTTTAAAATGGGGGGATGACGGCATCCGCCTTAGGTCCAGAGCAGGGCAAGGACTCAACAGGAGCTTTGATTATTATTTGGGGGGACGGGCATGAGGCAAAGGAGCCCATTGTTTGGGCAAGAAACTACAGCAGCTGGTGACTGAGAGCCGGGAAGTCTGTCCCTCCTTGCTAACCCTCATGGTGTGAGAGGCCTGTGCCAGTTTGAATGTATTGTGTCCCCCAAACGTCATTATCTTTGATGTAATCTTGTGTGGGCAGACGTTATCAGTGTTGATTAGATTTCTTTGAGTGTTTCTTTGGAGATGCGCCCCACCCAACTGTAGGTGATAACTCTGATGAGATATTTCCATGGAGGCATGGTCCCACCCATTCAGGGTGGGTCTTTATCAATGGAGCCATATAAATGAGCTGACGGGCAGAAGGAACTCAGTGCAGCTGTGAGTGATGTTTTGACGAGGAGCTACAGCCAAGAGGGACACTTTGAGGAAAGCACAGGAGCTGCAGATGAGAGACATTTTGAAGACGCCGTTGAAAGCAGACTCTTGCTCCAGAGAAGCTAAGAGAGGACAAACACCCCAAGTGCAACTAAGAGTGACATTTTTGAGGAACTGCAGCCTAGAGAGGAACGTCCTGGGAGAAAGCCATTTTGAAACCAGAACTCTGGAGCAGACGCCAGCCACTTCCAGCTAACGGAGGTTTTCCGGACACCATTGGCCATCCTCCAGTGAAGGTACCTGATCGCTGATGTGTTACCTTGGACACTTCATGGCTTTAAGACTGTAACTGTGTAACCAAGTAAACTCCCTTTTATAAAAGTCAATCCATCTCTGCTGTTTTGCACTCCAGCAGCATTAGCAAACTAGAACAAGGCCCCATTTCAGAACTGATGATAAATCTTCAGGCCAAGCTTTAAGCTGACCTTTTTTCTTTTTCCTGGTTCTAAAACTCTCATAATGTGTTGTGTGGCTTGTGATGCTGTCTGGATGTTTTACTGAGCCAGCCAAGATTGGATCTTTAAGAATAATTTTAAGTTTCCTTGTTCTGCAGGATGGTGCAGGCTCTGGAACACTATGTTATTATTTCGTATTCTGCCTCTGGCATTTTGTTGCCATTACTATTGTTTACTCTTTGTAGCTGTTGTCACATAGAATTTCTTTAAGGAGAACTTGAGCCAGAGATGAAAATGCCCATGAATCCTCTAACATTTTTCGGTTTCATGCTTTGTTAATAAGGACGGGGAAACAAGCTCTTTCTGATATTTAAGGATTCTGTTCTTTTTGTAATTGTTTTGTTTCTTTTATTTTTTAATGAGCTTTCATCACTATGGATATTTGAGAGAATCCTTTGAACTCAGACCACCTGGCTCATTAGCCTGATTTATTTCTCTTGGCCAGTGACCAGAGTGGTTTCCCCTTTTTCTAATCAACACTGTAGACGTTGAGCATGAACACGCTACAGATGGTGATTTGGAGCAATTTCACCACATGTAATTGTTCCAGTTTGCTAAGGCTGCCATTATGCAAAATACCAGAAATGGACTGGTTTTTATAAAGGGGATTTATTAGGTTACAAATTTATAGTCCTAAGACCATAAAAGTGTCCAAGCTAAGGCATCAACAAGAGGACACCTTCACTGAAACAAGGCTGATAGCATCTGGAACACCACCATCAGCTGGGAAGGCACGTGGCTGGCATCTGCACCTGGATTTTGGTTTCAAAATGGCTTTCTCCGAAATGTCTCTGAGCTTCTGTCTCTCTTAGTTTCTCTCTCTCAGCTCCTGTGCATCCTTGCTTGTTCTCCCAGGGTGTTTCTCTCTAAGTGTCTGGGGGTCCTCTTAGCTTCTCTGGGGCAAATGCTGGACTTCATCTCTTAGCTTAGCATCTCCAAGTATCTTTCTGTCTGCATCTCCAGGTGTCTGGGTCTATGTTGGCCCCCGAACTCTCTTAAGGACTCCAGAAAACCAATCAAGACCCACCTTGAATGGGGGGGGGGGTCAGACCTCCATGGAAATAATCTAATCAAAAGCTCCCACCCACAATAAGTCTGCCCCCACAAGATTGCAAGCTTCAGCTAGAGATGCCAAATGGCCACAGTATTACAAGCCTGAGTCAATAATAGTCCTAAAAACCCTAAAGAATACTCAGGTCCCTATTTGAGGCTCTATAAAAGTTCACTCTCCAATTTTATTCTTCAGAAACTTAAATCTTCTAGAGCGCTCCCATGCAAGCTAAGTCCCAAAATCCAGAGGCAACAGCCTCTTCAAGAACATCAACCAGACATGTCCCCTTTTCCTATAATGTTGACGTCCCCTTTTCCTATAATGTTGACACCCCTTTTTCAATATGAACAGGTTAGGGTGGTCACAGCCTAGACATCCCTGAAGATCGGGAAAGTGATTTAATTAGAGGAAGGGGTAGCAACGACAAGATGGAATTTAATAAAGGATTACGAATACTGAATCTTTATATAATTTTTTTTTAGATGCTAGAGTATCAGAATAGCTAGAAGGAAAAAACTGAAATGGTGGAACTGTAACCCATAACATTCCCTGAAATTTCCTATATAGCTACTTGTTAAATTGTACTTTGAAAGTTATCACCTTCTTGCATATATGTTATATTTCACAATAAAGAAATAACTGAAAGTGTGGAACTATTCTTTGAAATTTGTTCTCTAACTACTTGTTAAATTGCACTTGGAAAGTTATCACTTCTATGTCTATATGTTATATTTCACAATAAAAAATGATAAAAAAAGAGATTGCATTAAAGAACATAGTCTTTCCTGGGGTACATAATAGTTTCAAACCAGTGTAATTGTCTGCAGATCAGTACTTCGGGTAGTTTAGAGGGTATGTTTGACAACTGTCCAAACAGAATTCAGGTTTCCAAATGTTAGCTTTAGTGTGTGTAATTATTTGAAGCCTTATTTGAGTCCTATTAAAAACATACCATTATGGAAAAGAGAGCGTCTGGGTGGCTAGGGGCAGCGGGCATGGGGGGCAGCCTCTGGGGGAAGGGCCTGCCTGAAGGTGAGGCCTGAGCTTTGGGGGATGGGGGTGGGCTGGGGAGGCCAGGGAGAGGGGCTCCCTCCAACCTGTCGGGGTTCATCCACTGTGGGTGAGGGCACAGCAGGAGCAAAGGCTGGGAGGAGGTAAGGCACACAGCCCGCCTACAAACAGGTAAGGGTAGACCTGGCTCACCTGGCTGGTGGGAGGGGCCTGGAATGCTGGGCCGAGGCTCTGAGGGGTCCTGGGAGCACCACCCCTGGCTTCTGACATGGACCGTGACAGCCCACTGAGCCCCCCGCCCAGCCATTCACACACAGAGACACACCGCATCCTCTTTCCCCTTAAATGTTCCTTTCCCCTAGCACCTCCTCTTCAATCATCAGCTTGTTCTGCACAGGGGCCTTTTTCTCTCTAATTAGTCCCCTTGCGTCAGGCAGAGAGCCAGCCCCCAGACTCCATGGCTTCACGCTCAGCAAGCAGCCCGCGCCGAGTGGGAAGGGGCAAAATATTGCTCAGGATGTTTGCAAAACCCAGAGGCTTGATGAACAGCTTCTGAGGCTGCTGGAAGGGAAGGGGAGTGTTTCTTCCTCTGTGACCCCCCAACACTCCCAACGAGGTGCCGCTGGGACTGGCTCACTGGCCTGGCGGGGAACTTGCCCGAGAGCAGACAACCACCCCCCACCCCAGGCTGGGCTCCAGGAAGACCCTCAAACTCCCCAGACAGACTCCGGATGGAACAGAACCCTCAGACCCAGCAAAGGCTGAAACAGAGCCAATTCCTGGGGTTTCCCACACCCCCTTCCTCCAGCTCAGCTGAGGCCAGAAATGATGCCAGCACCCCACTAGGAGCCCTGGGGGTCCCGGTGATTCCGGGCAGCCTTGTTTGACATCGCAGACATTTGGGGATAGCCTGGCACCCACCATTCAGGCTGTCCGACCCCCCCCGCCATGGGGTGCTCGTGGGGGGTGGGGTGGAAGGACCACAGTGAGTGAAAACGCGGGCGGCGGAGTGGGATGCCGAGCAGGTCCCGGGGAGACTCGGGGTTCAGCACCACGGACAGTGCCCAGCCCTGTGGCTGGGGGCGCATGCCTGGGGTGGGGCGGGCGCCTGGGGTGGGGACCCCCGTGCCGCCCAAGGCAGGGACCATGTCTGGCTCACTTCAACCGTCCCCGGGCCCCCGTCCCAGACCCCCTGCCACGTGGAGCAGTGAGCACCCCCACCTCCCCCTCTATCCCCCGCCTGTGCAGCCGGCAGCCCTGTGCGTGGGGGGTGCCTTTCCCCTCCCAGTGGAGCCAGAGGCGCCGTCTGCACGTGAACTTGGCAACCCAGAAGCCCCTCGGAAGCCACATCCGTCCACCCCCGGCCGAGCAGCAGGGCCGGCACCGAGTGTTGTTCGGAGACCAGGGACTCAGGCCTCAATCAGATTAGGAAATGGCCTTGCTGCCATCTCTGCCCCCACTCCACCTGTGCCGGCGGCACAGCCTCCTTGGGCTGGGGGCGGACGGTGCCCCCGGGAGGGCCGGGCCTGTGACCGCGGCGCGTGTGCCAGCTGGAGCGGCAAATGGCCCGTCAGGCGTGCCAGCAGCTCACAAGCGCAGCCAGCCGGCAGGGGCCGGGGGCCGGAGGGCCGTTTGCCTCGTTTCAAATATCTGTGGTCTAAAAAGCCCATTACAGTCTTCAGATCAGCGGGGCCTCTGCTAAGCAGCAACAAGCAGCGACTTTTAGACCCTTGACGGTGTCAGGCGGCAGCAGGGCCAGGAGCGGGTGGGACGGAGTTCTGAACCGGGTGGTGCACCTACAGTTGGCAGGATGCTGCGAGCCCCAGGAACCGGAGCAGGCTGCACCCGTGGTCCCCTGTCCCGTGGCTGTTTCACAGACGAGGACACGGAGGCTCGGAGACGGTGCCCACCCCCAGGGAGACCCCCGAGGGGCAGCCCGAAGCTCTTGCTCCTGCCCCTGCAGGCTGAGGATGGCTCCTCGCTGGAGACAGAGCCCCCCTCCCCGAGTGTAGGAACTGGCTGCTGTTCGTCCCCACCCCCGGCTGTAACCATATCCACTAAGCCTTTTGTTTGCATTTTCCTAAGATTTAGGGCCCTCATTAGACTCTGAGGGATTCAAACTGGTGCCACCTCATTGAGCAGAGAGGGTTTTGGGGGCTTTACCATGTGCCCTTGACCCACAACATCAGAGAAAGGTCTCTGCTCCCGGCCAGGGGACTTGAGGCGGGGTCTTCATCAAGAAGTGGGGAAGGCTTTCCAGAGGACTTGGGCAAGCCCCAGCCGTTCCCAAGAGGCTCTGAGGGCTGGGGGCAAGGCTGGGGGTGGGGGCCGGGCAGGTACGGAGGGAAGGACGCTGTGCTTCGGAGAGCACATGTAGGAAAGGGCCGAGCGCCCGGCTGCCAGCACGAGGGGCCGGGCCTGGCTCTCGGCGACCCTCCCCTGCTGCCAGGTTCTCAGCGTTCTCATCCTGCTGACAGCAGAGTCTCCGGCCCCACCGTTTTCTGCATGTTTTCTTGCCGGGTAATTGTGTGGGCAGTTGAGCAAATATCCTGTTCCCTCCCAATCTCTAATTGCCATCCCCAGGCCAGGCTGGTGGCTATGCCTCCCGCGTGGACATCTGGCTCTGGACACGGTGCCCGGCGCCTTCTGATGGAATTAGCACTCTGTCCCTGCTCTAGGTGAATCTGATTACAGTGGACACGTGGCGGAGGGTCAGCCCCAACGGAAGGGGCTGCGGTGAGGGCCAGTGGGGGGCGGTTAGAGCGGCCGCCCACACCTGCCCAAAGACCCTGGCCATGGGGGTGACCTGCCCCAATGCAGCCCATCATTGGCCCCTGTTTCTTCCCAGGTTGAGCAGCCCCTGGGCTTGGACGGGACCTGGTCACCGGGGCTTAGCCCTTGGAGATGCGACACTTTGCCCCCTTTTGCCAGCTCCCCTGCCAGGGCGGTGGGGCTGCGGGATTCTTTCCCTGAGCGGCTGTGCCAAAAGCGAGCCACAGTGGGGTCCCGGGCAGCTGCCCCTTCAGTTGCCAGTCACGGGGAGTCTGGGCGCTGGCAGAATGAGCCTGGCTGCAGGTCCCCAGCGGACAAAGGGACCAATAAGCTAATTAAGAGGGACGGCGTGGGCTGGGCCCCGGCGCTGTGCTCATCCCAGACCACCCCCCTTCCAGCCCGCGGGAGGCGCACGGCCATCTCCTCTTCCACATTTGTCTGCCCCTTTAAAGCAACACACGACTGTTCTTAAAGAAAAACAAGCCGCCTGTCCTCCGTGCGTCACGGCTGGAGCGTGCGTGGGACTCGCTGTCCTCAGCACAGTGTGCACGGGGGACAGGGCTGGGGGCTGGGGGGTTCCGGGCCCAGATCTCAGCCTCGCCGAGACCCGCACAGCCACATCCCGGGCTCCCGCCCCAAGGGGGTGGTGGGGGCCTGGCCCACCCGGAAGAGGCCCCAGCTGACTGCGTGAACCTGCTGCCCATGGCTGAGGGGGAAGCACGTGGGGGCCGCACTGGGGCCTCCACCCCTCCTGCCCACCCTGCCTGCAGGCCCCCGAGGCCAGGCTGTGGCCCCTGGACACTGCCCTGAAGGAGCCACCCCGAGCCCAGAAGCCGGGGGAGGCTGATTGCCCTGAGGGGAGCCACGTTCTCCTGACAGCCGAGAGGCGCGCAGGCAAGGCCGGGAGGTTTCTCTGACATTTCACGGCTCATCAGCAGGTTGTTTTTTTCCTCTCAGGAACTCAGTGGCAGCCAAGACAATTCAGACACACAAGCCCAGCACATAGCCTCCCTCACTGCCCGCTGCCGGGACGGCCCTCAACACCCAGGCCACCCTCCCCGCCCGGAGCCCCAGCCCCATCTGCTCGGCCCATCCAGCCACCCCCATCCTCCAGCCCCTGTGAACGTGCCGTGTGCACCAGCCTCCCCTTACCCCACCCCCAAGGGCATTTACTGAGCACCTGCTGTGTGCGACGCACTCGGCTGGCGGGGGGGGGAAGACACGGGGAGCGGGGAGCCGGGCTCCACCGGGGCAGAGACGAGCTGGAGACGCAGGGGGGCCATCTCCTGGGGGCTTTATGTGGAGACCTCAAGGGTGACGGGTATCCGTGAGCCAGGGGAGAGGAGGGAGGAGCGCGGGAGCCCTCGGGGGCCCTGATGGGGGGTTCCACAGAGCTGCAGGGGGAGGGGCAGGGGGGAGGCGAAGTGGGGAGAGCCTGTGCATGGAGCGTGCTGCGGGACCACCCAAAGTGCCTCATTGTTCCCTCCTGGCCCTGGAAGCGGGATAGGTGGGGAGGCACCCAGCAGGCGGGCTGCAGACGCTGCATTTAGGGGGCTCTGCCAACAGGGGTCCCCCAGGCAGGGACCAGAGAGGGGCTCTGTCAGTGTGCTGGGAGAGGCGGTGGAGGGACCTTGGGGCCTTGGGGGCCCGGGGATGGATGGACGGGCACAGGGGTCCGAGGCGGTGGGGCCAAGGCCCGAGAGGGGTTCCGGCTGCCCTCCTGCCTCCCTGCCTCTCCGTGGCCCCGCACGTGGCTGAGGGTCTGAGAACCTTTGGACGCTGCTGGGGGACCACTCAGACCCCGCCTGGGCCATGATGCCCTCCGTGGCCGTGGGTCCCAGGCAGGGCAGGCACATGTCCCCTGCAAAGGGCTGAGAGGGAGTGTTCTCGGCTTTGGGGCCATTGGACGGTCACAGCCGTGGACCATGCATGCATGAAAGTGTGTGGCTGATGCCAGTGGGGCTCCATGGACGACGGGGGTGTGGCGTGCAGGGCACGTGCTCCCCTGGTGGGCTGGGCCGGGACCCCCACATCCACATCCACAGAACCTCGGAGGGTGGCTTACTCAGAGCTAGGGTCCTGTGGATCCAGTCGGTTAGGGACCAGGCTGAGGCCGTGGTAGAGCATGTGGGCCCCTTGTGAGAGGACAGGTGACCTGGGAGACACCATGGGGACACCGTGAGGACAGAGTGGAGGGGGGGTGAGGCGGCCGTGCGAGGACACGGGCCCCGGGGAGCAGTCCTGCCGGCACCCACGTGGGGCTTCCCGTCCCCAGGGCTGCGAGAGAATGAGTGTCTGTGGTTTCAGCCCCGTGGCAGGAAACACGCACTGTGTTCTGCTTTAACGATGGAATATGACAGTTATTAGAAACGATGAGCCAAATTCATGTTGTTCAGTGGAAAAGGAAGATGCGGTTTCATCATTTCAGACAACAGCTGTCTCCACTGCCCTCCTCTCCCCATCAGAGGCGACTTCCGACCCCGGGCGGCTCCCAGGGGGCGGGGAGGTAGACATTCTTCAATTTTTCCCCACCATCTTCCACGGTGTGGTTTTAAACACCCTGATGGATTTGGGGTGCGCTTGACTGAAGCGTGAGAGACCTTCCCTCTCGTGGTTTGACCCTTCCCCTCCTGTGCAGCTTCACGGTGGCTGCTGGGGGTGGCGCCCCCTGGGGTTGTGCACGGCGGCGCTGGCCGACACCGTCCCAGAGGGGAGCCTCCGCCGGGGTTCAACAAACCTCCACCGTGCGCCTTTACCGCGAACGACCTCCCAGGGCAGTCACCTGAGGGCCGATGCTACTACCTGACAGCGAGTGCCTTCCCCTCGGGCTGCCCTGGACAGAGGCCCCAGATCACACTGCCGAGCAGCCCCGTCTCCCTGGAGGCGCCCAGCACCCTCGTTTCTGCTGGAGCCGCTGCCACTCGGCCCCGGCAATGACCCGTGAAGTGTGTACGAGGTGCAAGGGAAATGGGATTTGTTCCACTTCAGCAGAAATCCACTGAGGGAGCTGCTGTGCCGGGGTGTCCTCCCAGCTGCTCCCAGCCAAGCTGAGACAAGTGCAATTTTCAGAGATGCTGGGAGAGTGGAGGGGGCGCATCGCCTGTTTGACAGACGGGCAGGCTGGGGCTGCCGTCCGCTCTGGACACCACCATGGGGCTGGTCGTCAGCTCTCGATGGGTGGACTCACGTCTCCTGCCGTCACCCGGGTGCTGATGGTGGCTTCCAGAAGCTTCACTCAGGGATGGGAGGGCCAGCTGCATTGACCCAGACGGCGGAGCACAGCCCGCTCAGCTCCCTGGCCATAGAGCAAACGTGCCCCTTGAAGGGGCCCCAGGGCTTCCAGTTGAACCCCGTGGTTCAGAGGCCTGGGCTGTTGGGTGCTCGCGGGTGCGCTGGTGGGTGGAGGGTCCCTGAGATGCATTTGGTCTTTGGCTCCGGCAGGGTCTCCGCTGCTGCTGGCCCCATCTGCGGTCACGGAGTGACGTGTCCACAAGTGGTTCTCCAGGGACTGGGGGGGCTGCAGCACCCTCCTCACTGGGACGCAGTCGTGGTCTTGCCCTGCAGGCCAGGGCGACTGGCCCCAGAGGTGGGCTTCTCAAGAGGCCGCTCAGGCCGCCGGCTGCTCTGTCCCTGGGCCAGTGGGGATCTCCGGGACGCTGAGCCACAGTCCGTTCTGAGGGCGAAGGGGGCTGGGTGGGTAACGCTGACTATGGTAAGAAGCCTGAGGCCTGGGGGGCTTGAGGTCAAGGGCCCTGCGCCCAGAGCCCCCTGAGTCCTCTGTGAGGCTCGCACCCCCACCCCATGCTGCACCCTGATCTGCCAGGTGGGTTCCTAGATCTGCGCCCCACACTGCAGCTACGCATTTCAGACACCACCGTGCACTCGGCCCGTTCCCGGCTTCCCACGACTGCCGATTCCCACTGAGGGAGGAAAACGGGCAGATTCAGGGGGTCGTCACCAGGCTCCGAAAACGACTCTTATAATAAAGGGAGGGTCTCCCACCTGGTGTGACCCTCACGCCGTCTCAGGATGCCTACGAGGAGAGGCTCATGCTGCCGCCCGCCCCGTCCCACAGCCGAGAAGGCGGAGGCTCGGCCTGCTCTCCCTGTCCCTGCACGGGGCCCCAGCGTGTCGCCCGCGCGGTGCAGAGGGGTGGGATGGGGCCGTGCCTCGGGGAGTCGCCCCACAAACAGCATCTCCTTTGGGCCATTCCCGGCGCTGCATCCCCCAACAAACGGCCTTTCCCTCCGTCCTGATGGCGAGTGTGTCCCGAAGTCGCCGGCTCACCATGAGGCTCACGGCGTCTCCAGGCCGCAAGGCGGGTTCCAGGTGTAAAGATCTGTGACCTAGAGCTTCAGTGTCCCTCTCCGGGGACAGCGGGTGGTGGCTTCCCACGACGGACGAGGACCCGGCTCGTGGCGCACCCACCCTGCAGGGAGGGCGATGGTCACTCTCGCCAGGGCCTAGTGGACCAGGGTGACCTGGGGTCGCCTGGACGGGGCGGGGTGGCTGGAGTGTCCCCTGCGCCCTGCCCGGTGGGGCCACGGCCGGGGGGAGTGGGGGCCGCGCTGACGACGGTGCATTTGCCCTCCTTAGCAGCCCCCTGAGGACAGGGTCCCATCTGGTTCCCTCAGCGTAGACCCCCGGAGCCGGCCCAGTGCCTGGCACCCCGGTCACCCAAACCCCGCCAGGTAAACACACAAGCGGATGAGCACACAGCAAACAGACGAGCAGACTGACACGGGGACATCCAGCCCCGTGGGAGGCCCCTAAGGCTCCCCACGGCTCCCACAAAGGGCCCCTTTCCCGAGGGGGAGGCTACAGCAGAGCTGTCCAGTGGGGAGAAGACGCAAGCCACAGGGGCAACCAAAAGTTTCTCAGTAGCCACGTTCGAAAGGTAAAAAAAAACAAGCAAAAATAATTTTAATTATCTATTTTTAAACTCAATATATCAAAACATTCTTTCAATGGATAACCAATATAAAAAAGCACTCGAGCTATTTTGCATTCTCCTGCCATCCTCACTCTTCAGGATTGGGCAAGGGTCTTACCCTGCAGGGTGGTGGGGGTGGCTGCCTGGCCAGGGCCCCCCCATGGGCAGCACCTGCACTAGGGCCTGGGCGTCCCCCGGCTGCTCCTGCTGCGTCTCGCTGGCCCCACCCTGTCTCTGCTCTGGTCACAGCGAGCAGGACCCTGGGGCCACTGGTCACCCCTAAAGTAGAGTATGGGAGAGTCTGCTGAGGTCCAGGATGAGTCTTTCTTTCTGAACAATCTGCAGAAGACGTTTTCTCACAGGTGAAACACCTGGTGATGTGGGCGGGGAAAGAAAGCCTCTCGGGGCTCCCACTGCCCATAAAAACGGGCCTCGTGGGCCTGGGAACTCCCTGCAGGCCACGCCTTCCCGGAGCCACGCGCTGCCACGGGCGCCAAGGCCACTGAGAGCAGAGCAACAGGCAGGTGACGAAGGCTTTGCACACCAGAGAAGGGCCCCCGCCCCTCTCGGCCCCTCACCCATCAGGCCTCAAAACCGCCCAGATGTTCCCCCAAGCTGAGCCCCAAGAGTGGATGCTGGGGAGGGGGCGGCCACTGGGGAGGGGGCACGGCGGCCTCAGCGATTCAAAGCCCAGACCCCGGGGTCCCAGCTGTGTGCATCCGAGCAAGTGTCTCGGTGGTGGCCAGGAGAGCCCCCAGCCCAGAGGAGGTCACGAGGGTCAGAGGGGCTGGTGGGTGGGCAGCCCTCGTGCAGCCCGGGGTTGGTGCTGGGACGGTCAGATGACACCATGGCCGTGAGCGAGTGCTCAGTGGCTGGTGGAGAAATTTATGGACACGACTGACCCTCCTGGGGGATTGGTGCACCTGCCCGGAGACCGAATCTCCTTAGGCTGAGACCCCAGGTCCGGAGAGATGGCCAGGGTGGGGCTGGGGGCCTCTGCCTCCCTCTTTTCACCTCATAAAATTGTACAGACAAAGCCCCGTGTCCCCTCAGAACTAAAACCTCCCATGCCCTCTGGAGTTTCCTCTTTATGTTTTCAAATTTGTGCTCCCCACCCAGGTGGCCGACCCAGACAGCCAATCAAGCCCCCAGCTCATTACCTTTAACCCAAAGCGAAATAAGCCCATCCGCCCCAACCCACGCCTAGGGGACGGACAAACCTCGTGCAATCGGTGGAGTCGAGCCAACTTCCTGTCATAAAAAGGGTTCCCTATAAAAACCCTCGGACAGCCCTGGAGCCGGAGCTACCTCTGTGTGTCTTTCCTTGCAGCGGCCACCCCGCTCTCCGTGAGCTGCCCTCCCTGCCTCGGCCTTGGGTGGGACGGCCCCTGAGCAAGTCCACCGCTGCCCCGCTTTCTGGAACTTTCCTTTCCAACCTGGGACTCTGCTGCAGGGAGCAGCCCGTCCCTGCAGACACGCTGCGTTGCCCAGCGAGACAGCGGGTGTGTGCGCCTCAGCCACTTGCTCCGCGAGGGGACTGGCTTCAGTTTTCCTACGTAGCGCTCATCTTCGTCCTCCCCAAACCCGTGACCTGAAGGGAAAGTTACAGAGGCGCCCTGCGGCTTTTCTCTCTGTTGAGACACGCAATTAAGATAATTTTCTCTGACATCTCCTGAACAGGTGCTCACTCGCTGCTTATGACATTGAAATCACTTGGAATTTGCAAGTTCGATGCCGGCGCGGACGCTCACGAGCAGGCGGCCTCTGGGCACCAAGGAGCGCGGCCAGGACGCCACCACACCACAGCCTTGCGGCTCCTCCCACCAGCCCGGGGCGGCTTCGCATCAGGGAAAGCTCCGGAACCTGAAGGCGCCCGGGGCGGGAGGGGCTGCAGCCTGCGGGGCCCAGGAGCACTTCCTCACACGACGGCCGTCCGCCGGGCCCCTGTCCGGGGTCCTCCTCCCAGGGGGGCATCGGCACCCACCGAGGGCCGCGGCCCGCCTGGAGCTGACCCCTGCAATCAGGGGGCTCGGGAGAGGCACGTGGCTCCCTGTCGTGGCCGCGTGACCCGGCCATCTGTGGCTGACCCCTGGGCCCCTTCCACCCACACTCACGGCCCCGTCTGCCCCTGGCCTGGGGGAAGCTGGGTACAAAAACCATCCTCCAGCATTTCAGATGCGTGGGGCTGAAGACACTTCATTTGAATTCCAGCAAGAGAGCTTCAGGGTAGCCACAAGGCTGAACTTCCCGGTTAAACAGTTCAACTCCTGAAGTCCACCCCGGACAGAGGCTGGGGGTCTCCTTACGTCTGGGCTCCCCGTGACCAGCCGGGAGCTGATCTTCAGTCAGCAAAACTGACGTGGAACTGAAGCGGCGACTCATCGACCCTCACGGCCACGAGAGGGGTGGGGAGCGGACGGAAGCTGCAGGGCCCCCGAGGGCAGGCTCCCCTCCTGTGGGGGCGACCCATTGTGGGGGGCTTTTGGTGAGGAGGGTCTTAGCTCACGATGTGAGCCACTTCACTCAGGAATCCTTTAACGGACGAGACATCCAGAGAGAGGAGGCCACGCAGCCGGCAGCTGAGCCGGAGGAGAAGGCAGAGGCCAGCAGACGCCGCGGGGCCCAGGGTCACCGGGAGCCGGGCTGGGGGCGAGAGCATCACCTGACGAGCCCTGATCTCGACGCTTCTCGGCCTCGAGACCGTCAGCTTGTGGGCGAGTAAACCCCCGCTGTGAGAGGCCAGCCCGTCGCTCGGGATCTGCTCCCGGCAGCCCGGCCTCCGGGACAGGCGGCCATCGTCTCACGCTGCAGACGGGGAGACGGACGGTGTGAGCCTCCCTCCTGGCTGTGGGGGGCTGGAGGAGTGCGGTCGGGGGGCGGCCGGCCTGGGAGACCCCGCTCCGAAGGCGACAGATGTGCGGAGGGAGGGAGGCGCGGGGCGAGCCGTGTGCTCCGTGTCGCACCCCCGCAGGGCACCCCTCCCGGCCTCCCCTGTGACGCTGCGGGCGTTTCCACTGGACAGAAGCCCCCGGGGGCGGAGGGCAGGAGAGGGGACCCCCGCCCTGTGTGCGTGTCTTTGCTCTGGGGGTGGCGAGCCGGACGCCTGGCATTTTTGGCGCCCCCAGGTGTCGGGGTTGACGGGCTCAGCAGGTGCTTGGTTTTCCGTGCCCCGTTTTTACAATAACTGCTCGTGGCAAATGTTCCCAGTTTTCATCTGCGGTGACACCATGAAGGTATCTAAAATGAAGTTACTTCAGAACGTCGGCCGACAATGAAAATGAGGAGCCAAGATGAGGCCACGAGGACAGAGCACCCAGTGGCGAACGCGCAGCTGCGGCCGGAAACCCTGGGAGGCGGAAGAGCCCCGGACCCAGGCCACCCCCTCCCGGCGACGGGGGACGCCCTCACCCAAGCCGGGACCGTCAGCTCCCCCCAGACCAGGGTCGCGCCAGGTCCCGAGGAGCCCAGGGTAATGGCCACGCAGGGCAGGTGCTCCCGTGACCCTCATTTACGGATGAGGAAACTGAGGCACAGAGCGTGGGGTCCCACGTGGACCTGGGACGTGAACTGAGGAGTGCTGGCCCCGGGCAAACGGGGGCGTCCATTTGCACCCACCTGGCCAAGGGCCCCTCCCCGCCTCGGGTCCAGCTCTGCCGGCCCAGCTGTCCTGCTTGTGGGCTCCAGGACCCCCGGGAGCACTGAGAAAATGCAGGCCGGGAGGGGGTCCACTCCTCGGGGACAGGTGGCCTGACATCCTGAGTCAGTGAGCCCAGGAGTGGGGCTGCTCTCCCCTCCCCAGCCCCAAGTCCCCCTCTGTCCACCCGACCCCAACACAGCTGCACCCTGTCCTGCTGCCCCCCGCCCCTCCCTCCGCACCTCGGCGGCCTGCCCAGAGCCCACTGAGCTGGGGACCGTCCCCTCCTGGAAGCAGCTCCAGATGCATGGGCCTGGGAGGAGCTGAGCAGCTAGAGGTGGAGCCCCGGGGAGGGGCAGCACCCTGCCTGGAGCCCTGGAGCCCTGGAGCCCCCGCAGCCCGGGGGCCCTCGTCCTGGGGGCCCGATGGTGGGGCCTCTTCAGGGGGTCTGAGTGCCGCCACTGGAGGCTCAGGCTGCAGCCAGGACGGTGCCCTTAGAGCAACTAAAACCAAACCTGAAACTTCTTGGTGCCCAACGAGGCCCCAGGGCCCAGGTGTCAGCTCTCCCTGGCACTCGGATGGGGCTGCCCGGTCCTGCCTTGCCCAGGGCTCTCCCAGCTTTGATCCGAAAGTCCCGTGTCCTGGGCACCGGGAGGGTTGGTCCCCAGCCCAGGGCAGCCCAGCCACGGCCCCCTCTCCTGACAGCCGCGGAACACCCCCTCGCTGCCCCCACACTGAGCCGCTCCCACAGTGGGGTCCCGGGACAGCCCCTGGGTTAAGCCACCTGCCCCTGGGCAGTGGTGAAGTGGGAGGGGCAGAGCAGCTGGCCGGGGCCCCAGGCTGCCCACCCCCCTCCCGTGGCCCCAAGCTCCTCCCGGGCTCTCCTCCGGCCAGCGGCGATCCCGCGCCCCCTCGCCTCCCCATGGCCCCAGCCCAGCCTGGGCACAGGGCAGCTGCACCCGACACTGCAGCCCAGGAGACAGCAGGGGGGCCTGGGCCTGGCAGGGGGCACCGACCCCACCCTCTGATGAGACAGCAGAGCCCCCGAGAGCTTCAGCAGCTGGAGCGAGGCTGGGGGCTGCGCCCGTGACCCCCCACGGGCCCCGAGTGCTCCCCAGGACCAGGCCACCTGGCCCTTCCTGACAGGCTGGAGCAGACACCACCCCACCCCACTGTCCCGAGGGAACCAGGACGGTCGGGGGACGCCGGGATGACCCGGGTCTGTGGTCTCTGCCTCGTGGTGCCACTGGGTGGTGGGAAGAAGGGGAGTGGCCCCCAAGCCCCACCCCTGACCCCCCCCAGCCCCCCTGCACACCTGGGCTGCAGCACCCCACTGGGCAGGGCGGGACTTCCTGTGCTGGCTGGGCGGGGGCTGGAGAGACAGCCAAGGCCACGAGCGGGACAGAGAGCCCGTGGGCCCTTTTGGGGACACGGGGTCCTGGTGGCTCCCCGAGTACCATCCCTGCACATTTGCTGCTGCCCAGGGCTCCCGCCCACCCTTCCCCAGCTGATTTCCCTTGTCTGCCGGAGCTGCCGCCTTCCAGAGCCACCCGAGGTCACGCCCCGCACCCCCAGGGGCAGCCAAGGTCTGAGGGGTGCAGAGCCTGCAGACTGGGCTGGGGGTGGGCTCAGTGCCCGCGCTGGCTCTGCCCCTTCCCTGGGGGCCATCCTCCGTCTGCCAGGTGGTCCCAGCTTCTAGGACCCCCCTGCTCCCACGGCAAGAAGCAGGATTCCGGGGTGCTCCACTCTCACTGTTGTCCCCCTTTCCAGGGCTTCAGACACCAGAAAACCAGCACTTGCCCAGCTGTTCCTGGGGCTCCCAGAGAGCTGCCCCCCCGTGCCCCCCAAGTTCAGAAAGGCCCTTCCGGCCCCTCCGGAGGCCCCTCCCAGGGGCTGCAGGCCCAGCAGGGGGGCCAATATGGGTGGCCCCGGGCCATAGGCTGAGGTTTCGGGGTGTCCTGGGTGGGTGCACTCGGGCGGGGCTGACCCCCTGCTGGCTGCGCCGTCCTGCGTCCTGGGGCAACGGAGCAGGCTGTGGAGGGAAGTGGGCAACGACCTCGGGACGGCCTCGGGGTGCCTCTCCCACTCCGTCCTGAGCCCACGGCGGGTGACGGCCTGGCAGGCTCTCCGTGTCCACCGAGGCGCGGGGAGACAGGCCGGAGAGCTCTTGGCTGAGCCACAGCCTCTGGCCACTTCCTCCTTTCCTGGTTCGTCTTCTTTTTTTTGCTTTTTGCACAAGACTCATGAACAAAAATAAACTTTAACTGCACGTGCATTATCTTCTGCGGAGCACTTGTCCAACGCCATGTAGAATCAGGGTCCAGGACATGGTCTGAAACCACAAACGGCCTTAACTTCCCCTGAAATAAAAACAGCTTTGCAGAGATCTTGAGAAATGAGCTCTTTGTCGCGTTCAGGAACCGAACAGTAAACACCCACCAGCAGGAGCTGGGGCTGGAAACAGAAGCTCTGCTTACCTGGCTGTTTGTTGACTTGTTCACCAAATGAGCGCCAGCAGCTGTGCCGACGCCGTGCTGGACGGTGGACCGACGCCGTGCCGGGAGCTGTGCCAGTGGCTGTGCTGATGCTGTGCCAACACCGGCACCTCCACTGTCCACAGGGTGACCAGAGGCCACAGCAGGTGCTCAGAGAACGTCTGCTGGCCTCCCCTGTCCGCCGACAAACGTGTCGTTTCCTTCGGGCCCCTGCCCCTCCCCTGGCCGCAGGTCGCTGCCTCCTGGGTCTGGGTCTCCGTGGGATCACGTGAGCACCCCAAACGGAATCGAGAGTGATCTGAGTTGATTTGGGCTCAGGACCCGCAGCTCCAGGAGGCACCTGCTACCCGGCGACCTGCAGGGCGCGTCACCACGGGACCCGTCCACAGCGACGTGGGCAGCTTCGGAACCAGCAGAGGGGGTGGTCCCAGCGAGGGGCCCCGGCACCCTCGGGTCTGCGCGGCTGCAGCCGACGTAGCCGTGGGGGAGGCTGGGCGTCGCGGCAAGAGGGTGTCACGGCGGATGAGGCGGCACCCTCTGCAGGGCAGCCACGGGCACACACGAGTCGGAGGGGTGAAAGCGACATGCTGTGCCCGACCCCGGGCCGCCCCCCACCCACCTTCCCAGGCAGCCAAAGCCGAGGGGACCGTCCCCGGCAACCCTGCGAGGAGGGGCCCTGGGGTCTGCATTCAGCCCCAGTCCCCCTCCCTCTTCTGAATGTGGCAAGGGGCCCCCCAGCACCCGGACTCACTCAAAGCTCAGTGGGGAGGGGGTGCAAGCTGAGTCGAGGGGTCCCCCTGTGCCAGGGGAGGCCACCCCGGGCCCATGATCAGTGTCTCCCCTGCAGTCAGGTGCCACCCGCCTGGAGCCTGCAGATGTGACCCTCTTGGGGACAGGGTCTCTTTAGGGACATTCAGGGTCTCGAGATGGGGTCACGTAGGATGAGGGTCGGCCCTACACCCCACGACGGGTACTCTCGGAAGGGAAGAGCCGGGAGAGCCGGGGGTGGGAAAGAGGCAGCGGAGCCCGGATGAGACGGCACACGCTGGGACACCAGGGCCCCCGACACCCCTCCCTGGGTCCCTGGAGGGGGCCGGCCCTGGCAGCGCTGAGACTTGGGGCTCCACGCCCAGGACTGCAGGAATCAGGCAGCTGGAGGGACTCAGCAAGGGGCCCCGGGAGACTCAGACATGGGAGGACCCTCGCAGGGGCGCCCGTGACCCTCCGTGGAGGCAGAGGCCACAAGGTACTCAGGGTCAGGGCCGGGTCTGAGTGTGAAGGTCCGTCCCACGGGACCCAACTGGAAGCCGAGTGTCTCCTAACTCACCCCAGATCGGACCCAAGCACAGGGTTTCTAAAACGTTAGCGAATTCCAAACAAGCCCCCGGGAAAATTAACGGCAGGAAGCTGGGCGGGAGCTGAGCCGTCCGAGGGCCTGCGCCGTGCTCCACAGGCTCTCCCGGGTGAGCGGGACACGGCAGGGCCCCGAGACGCCCCACTGTCCTGGGAACACTTTCTTTAGCGTGGGGTCCACTCCGAGCCAGCCAGACCCCCTCTCGGGCGCGGGGTGCGGCGAAGCTCTCCCGGCCCCTCTTCTCCTCTCTTGGGGCAGGGCCACGTTCCCCCAGTCCTAACCCCGGTCCCACGGACATGACAGTATTTGGAAATAGGATCTCTGAAGATGTGATTATTTAAGGAGAGGCCAGTCTGGACTGGGGGCCTGATCCAACAGGACCCTCTGAGTGAAGGACATGTGGACCCAGACAGACAGACAGAGAGGGGAGGCTGCAAGGTGACAGAGGCAGACTGAGGTGTGGAAGCCGCAAGCCGAGGGTGGCGGGCACACCCAGGCAGCCGGGAGAGGCCAGGAAGAGGGGTCAGAGGGCACGGCCTGCCCCCAGCACCACGAGGGACTAAACGCCCGATGCTCTGGCCCCCGGCTTGTGGGTTTTGTTCTGCAGCCCGGGGGGCTCCTTCGAGGCCTGAGGGAGCCGGCGTCCTCCAGGCCTGGGGCAGCTAGGGGGACAGGCCACCTGGTAAAATGGGCCTTGGCCCTGGGCAGAATCTGGGGCCCGTCTGGCCTGGTGCCAGGCCCGTGGGGGACAGAGAGGCCTCTGGGGACGGCCACCTGCTTTCCTGTCCCCGGCTACATGGCCGAGGCCATGGGGACCACCGAGGCAGGCGCGTGGGGGCCAGGCCCTGGCTCACCCCAGGCTCGGCGCTGGCCCGGGGTTCTCCTGGCTGCCCCATTCCATCGTTCAGCCTCGTACTCTGGTAGCCGGTGGCTTTGCTCCGACTGGCTGTTACGGGGAGGTCAGAGGGGCACCCGGAGACCACCGCATGCGCTGCCGCAGACGCCTGCTGGGGAGAAATCTGACATTCTCCGTGGCTTGCATCGCTGGAAAGGGTTAAACAAAGGCACGGGGTTCCGGCCCCTGCACACTGCGGTCCAGCTCAGAGAAGGGGAGCCCCAGCCACCCTGTCTGAGGGGCCCTGTCCGGGAAAGACCCCTGCCTGGCTTGGTGCCTCTGTCCTTTGAGGGAGCCGGGGGGCCAGGGGCCCGTGAGCCTGGGTCCACAAAGCTGGAGGCAGCCGGGAACGGGGTCGGCTCAGATGGAACCGCTTCTCCCGCCCGGGTGGGCAATAAATAGTGACCTGCACACAGCCGCTCCCTGCCGTGCACATCCCGCCGGACGTGCGGCCCGACGGCCCGAGGCAGCCCCCAGAGAGGAGACCCAGGCCCGCGCCCCCACCCCCGGACGCCCCGGAGCACGAGGTCCTGACGAACCCCGGGGAGGCGACGCTGCAGGAGGCACGCACAGCTACACCCCAATAATTCCTAGACAAGAACATTCCCCAACAGCTCCAGGACTCCCTGAAGAGCCTCGAGAAGCTGGAAATGTTGCTTTTTTTGTTTAACTAGAGGAACCGTTTTTGAGTTATGAGAGCACAGGCCCCCCGAACAGTGCTCTTAACCTTTAAATATGTCAAAGGAGAGTCCCTGAAATTTACAATAATTCCCGTTTTAACAGACAATGAGATAAAAAAGGTTGAAGTCCAAACAACATTGCTCTTTTTCATAAGCCTCAGTGCAAATACACACACCCGGCGGCCGCCTCAGCTCTATGGATAACTGTATTTCTTCATTGTGTGTTCCTGTGCAACGTTGTTTTACTAATTCCTTTGAACCAAAGTCTTTTATTACAAGCTGCCTTGGATATTTTTGAAGGTAGGCAGTGTTTAAAGGCCACAGATGACTTCCACTCGGGTCTGGGCTCTCTCTCCTGCCATAAACAGCCGTAAAACTGCAGACACAGCCCAGGCCACTGTTTTCAGACGTGGGACACGCCGCCCTGCAAGGCCGTGGGCCTGGGAACAGGGAACCTACCGGACACACTTAGCAAGGCTACAACTTCTCTAATAAAAAGCATACATTTAAACTAATCAGAAAGAAAGAAAAAAAGGAAAGACAGAGGGGCTTCCCCCTAAGATCGAGCAGCAGACAGGGCTACCTGCTCCCCCACTCTGACACAACATCGCAGGGAAGTCAGAGCCGAACAACCAGGCACAAAGGGGAAGAGAAGTCATCAGATTGGAAAGGAAGAAGCGAGGTTCGCACAGCCCACCCTGCCTACGCAGAGAATCCCAAGCAACGGACAAAACAGTTCTTAGAACTAAATACGTGAGTTTATCATGGTTGCAAGATACAAGGTCGATACACAAAATCAATCGCAATGAGAAAACTAGTATTTAAAGAATGGGTAGTTGAAACATTAAGAGCAGTACCATTTATAATAGCACCCAAAATGTGACTACTTAGGTATAAATCTAACAAAACACGTGTAGGATCTGAATGTTGGACGCTACCACTGCTGGAGGCAACCAGAGGAGATCTATAACGGAGCAATGCCCTGTCCTCGGGGACTGGAAGGGCTGAAGTCGTTACAATGCCAGGGCTCCCCAAACTGCTCTGCGCAGATGAAGACAACCCCTGCCAAGATCCCAGCTGGCTTTTTTGTAGATGTCGACAAGATGATTCTAAGATTTATGTGGAAAGCAAAGGATTAGAGTAGCCAAAACAAATTTGAAAAAGAACAAAGTTGGCTATCTCATACTACTTGGGAGCTAAAGCGGTCATGACAGTGCATACTGGAGAAAGCAGACTCAGAGAACAAAGGAGCAGAAGGGGGTTCAGATTTAACCCACACACAAGTGGTCAACTGATTTTTGACAAAGGTGCAAAGAAAACTCAATAGTGCTGAGTCTTTTCAACAAATGGTGCTGGGATGATTGAATATTTGTATGTGAAAAATGTATACATCACACCTCATGGAAAAATTAATGCAAAATGGATCATCAACCAAATGTAAAAGATAAAAATGTATGCCTTTTAGAAGTAAACACAGGAGAAAACCTTTGTCCCCTTGGGTTAGGTCTTGGGTTCTTAGCCATGACAACAAAAATACGATCCACAAAAGAAAAAAAAAAGATAACTTGGATTTCATCAAAACTAAAACTGTTTGCTCTGTGAAGTACATTGTTAGGAGGATGAAAAGACAAGCTACAGACTGGGAGAAAATATTTGCAAATCACATACCTCTCGAAGGACTTGTAACCAGAATAGAAAAATCTAAACAATGAGCAAATGACTAGAACAGCCACTTCATCGAAGAAAATATAGAGATGTTGGATAAGCACATGAAAGATGCTTAATACATTCAGTCATTAGGCAAATGGAAATTAAAAGCACCAGATACCACAGGGCACCTGTCAGAGTGGCTAAGTAAAAACAAAGAAAAACAAACCCTTGACAGTGCCACACCCGGCCAGGATCAGGGCAACGAGCGCGTCCACACACTGCTGGTGGACGTTCAAAACGGCACAGCCAGTTTGGAAAAGTTTGGTAGCTTCCTGTAAAGTTAAACACGCATCCCTGCATGTCCCAGCGATACCACTCCTGGGTGTCAACCCAGGAGAAAGGAAAACACATTCACGCAGAATTCTGTGCGTGAATGTTCGTGGTAGCTTTATTCATAAATGCCCCAACCTGGAAAGAACTCAAATGTCCTTCAATGGGTGAACGGATAAACAATTTACGGTACGTCCATACCACGGAATCCACGAAGAAAAGGAACCATCTATTTATAGAGCCGGCAAATGCACTGTGCAAGCCAAAGACGCCAGGCCCGGCCGGCCCGCCCGCCTGGCTCCGGGATGGAGGGGGGAGCGCCAGTGGTGGGGGCCGGCGGGGGGTGCAGGTGCCTGCACAGCCACGGCTTGAGGCGGCATTCAGGGGACGGGCACGTGCCCCATCTCTGGAGGTCACACAACTACGCCTTCGTCATAGATGCAGACAGGATAGTGAATGTCACGGTATGTACATTTAAACGCAAACTTTAGAAAAAGAAGAAATACGTATCCAGCCTCTGAGCCCCCTTCACCACCTTGCCCACCCCACCCCGGGATGGGGTCTCCTCACCTGGGCTATCGCGGCAGCCTCTCAACCACCCGGCCCCCAGGCGCCTTCTCCGCACAGCGCCAGGAGGTGGGAGCCAGGGGCTGCGCTGCTCCGAAGCTCCCCCGGCCACGATAAAGGCCACGGCACCGTCCGAAAGGCCCTGCTGCATCCTGCCCTGCCCCTTGGCTCTCTCGGCTCCGGCCACCCCGGCCACCCCTGTCCCTCCAGCCCCCCAGACTACGCCTGCCTCAGGGCCTCTCATGGCTGCTCCCGCTGCTAGAATCTTCCGCGCCCAGTCCCCTGTGCACTGGCTCCTTCAGAGTCAAGACTCAAAGATGCCCCGTCGGATTGGGAAAGCCATAAGGACCAAACTCCACTTTGTCTAGTTTATGGATGGATGTGTAGAAAAGTAGGGGAAGGAAACAAACAGACAAAGGTACCCAGTGTTCTTTTTTACTTCAATTGCTCTTTTTCACTCTAATTATTATTCTTGTTATTTTTGTGTGTGTGCTAATGAAGGTGTCAGGGATTGATTTAGGTGATGAATGTACAACTATGTAATGGTACTGTAAACAATCGAAAGTACAATTTGTTTTGTATGACTGCGTGGTATGTGAATATATCTCAATAAAATGATGATTAAAAAAAAAAAAAAAAAGAATAAAGGACAACAAACTCAATAGCACCAAATGGGATATTAACGCAGAAAATAGGCCCAAGTTTCTCTTTTCAAATGCAGATTTTTACAGTAAAATATGTTTATCAAAAAAAAAAAAAAAAAAAAAAAGATGCCCCGTCGCCTCTGTGCCATCCTCTCCCCATCCCCATCCGCCTTGTTGAATTTTTTACTATCGCCCCTGCATACAGGTAACTGATTTTGCTCAGGTTCTGTCTCCTCTGCTGGGGCGTGAGTCCCATGGCACAGGCCTTTTTGCTCGTTTGGTTCTGCTGCACCCACTCTGCCCGGCACAAGGAACGCGTGTTGGAGGAGGGGGCGTGTCCGTGCAGGGGCCCAGGAGAAGCATCTTCCCACCTTTGGTGCCCAAGGGAGCCGGCCAGTGCCCTCGCCTTTGGGCAGCACATGCTCTCAGGGAAGGTGGAGAGATGGCAACTGGTGGTGGAAGGTTCTGGGCTGGAACAGACATCCTGCAGGGCTCTGCCAGCTTGAGGCACAGGTGCTAGGAACTGGGGAGCCTGGGGTGAGGGGACCCCAAGACAACGAATCAGTTGCCCCTGGTCTCGCCTTAAATCTGCTGGCTGCCGTGGCGGCCACTGCTGGTGCACGACCGCCACGTGCCTCTAACCGAGCCCCTGGGTCCAGGCACTGTCTCAAGCATTTTACGGGTGTTGGCTCAGGAGACCACAGAGTCATCAACATCTTCAACTGGCGGGTGAGGAAACTGAGGCCCAGTGGGGTTGGGTCGCTGGCCAGGGGTGAGCTGGGATTTGAACCCAGAGAACCCCAAGTCCCCCATTCCCAAGTGGCTTGCTCCGACGCAGCAAGCATTTCTCGAAGCCTCTGCCTCACTCCCCACCAGCCTTCCCTGCCCCTGGTGCCGCGGCCGCCGCGGGATGCACAGTGGGGTGCAGTCCCCAGAGCAGGGGCTGCAGGGGGGCCGGTTCACGACAGCCCCTCCCAGAGCCTGTGCCAGCTCACACACAGCCGCCCGGCCTCCTTCCCCTGGGCCCCAGGGCTGGGCAGGGCTGGGGACCTGGCCCCCTTGGGGCCTCAGTTTCCCCATTTGGTGCTGAGGAAGCTGGGTGGCTCCCCTCTCGGGCTGGGCCTTGGTGAAACCCTTGGGACAGGCTGGGATGGGGCTGACCCGTGACCTCCTGCAGTTGCGCTCCACGGACCACCAGTGGGAAGGTCAAGGCGTCGCCGGGCAGGGCCTGAGGCCCCGACAGCCACGACCTGGTGATGCCCTCTGACCCCAGCACGGAGGACCAGCCCCTCCACTCCTCTCCGTCCCCGGCTGCGCCCGGGGTCCGCACCCCCAGGAGCTCCACCCCCGGGACCTGTCGAGCCCTGAGCTGCCCAGGACAGAGGACCGGAAAGAGGACCGCACCAGCCCCAGCACCTCCGCCGGAGGGGGACGCTGACCCCTGCACCTTTCACTTTTTAAATGACAGATTCATCGAGATCCCTGAGACGTGACCCGTCGGTCCCCAGATCTAGGAGCGTGCCAAGTGCTCAGGCGTGCAAACCCCTCGGCTCTCAAGACTCAGAGCACCCTCGGCTCCGAAAAGCCCCCGGTGCCCTGTGCGGTCACCACGGCCCCCGGCCCGGCCCCAGCTCTGCTCTCCGTCCCCACGGCTCTGCCTTTTCCAGAAGGTCATTGAAGCAGACCCACCCCGGCCCCCCGGCGTCTTCCACCCGGCCCGTGCCTGCCCCTCCAAGGCTGCCCCCGGCTCTCCTCTCCGCCTGCTGCACCCTCGGGACACGCGTCCGTGCGTCCCCACCCTGGCCTCCTCGCCCCACGGCCAGGCTCCTGCCTGGTCCCATCCGCCTGCTCCTGATGCCCAGCCTGGCCCCAGGCCCAGCCCGTGGCCGCGGTCACCTCTGCCAGTCCACAGCCCTGCTCCACGTTCCACGAGCCACGATCTGTTTCGCAAACATCCAGCATCACAGACTTTCACAGGTTTTTCTTATGGCAAGTTTCAAACAAAAGACAACAAATAGACAACGCCCGGCTCCCACAACCAACTCCCCGCCCGTCTCGGGTCACCAACGGCCCGGCCTGCCGCTCCCGTCCCCAGGGCATGTTCGGGTAAATCCGAGATGCCCAGTCGCTTTGCCTGCAAATACAATGTCAGTCTGTACTCCACAGAGGCCCACAACAGCCTCACGGTAACAGGAACTCCTCACTGTCCGCGAGGGTCCCGGCGGGGCTCAGCTCCCCGACCGACACCAGCTTCTCTGCAGCCCCGGCCCTAGCCCCCCAGGGGCGTCCTACAGACAAGGCCCTGCCTTACGTGGCCGCTTACTGAAGCCAGAAACTCAACTCAATGCTGGTTCAACAAGACTGTCTATCTGCAGACCTCAGCCAAACGCTGCCAGTCGTCTCAACAACATCCTTTCCGGTAGTTTCCTGACCCAAGACTGCGCTTGGCTGCAATGTCTCTTCAGCCCCCTCAACACGGACCCTTCTTTCTTTTGGAACCTTGACACCCATGGGGCCCCGGCTCGTCATTTTGTAGACGGGGACATCCTGCTGTCCCCCGTAAGCAGGCAGGAGCCCAGACAGGGTGCCGGGCCCTGCTGGCACCGTTTCCAGATGGCCCCTGCCAGCCTCCACCCCCATGAAGCTACCGCTTCCCTCTGCAGTCAGCCAGTGAGACCGGGGCGCTAGCCATTGCTTGTCAAGCTCCACCACCCCCCGGCCTTGGGGCTTCTGGCTGAGTCGGTCACTCCCGATGCACCCGCAGCGTCCTCTTAGACAGCCATTGAGCCCGTGGCTGTGGGAGTGAAGGAACCCAAGAGGGCCAGTCAATGGGGAACGACTAGAGAGCGGACCCCCCTCCGAGAGCCCCCGGGAGGGGGTCGTGGAGCAGCCGGTGGCCCAGGACGGAGACGGCCCAATTTTATGGAGCCAATTTTCTCGCACTTGCTGGAAACAGCTCGGCCGCCTCTCCCTCCCTGAGATCCTGTCAAACTTCCCTGGTCTGGGCGTCTGCAATGACCTGCACGATCGATCTGCCAAGGACTCAGAGCAGGTGCAGGGGCCGGAGGTCCGAGGTTTATGGCGAAAGCAGCTGACCTGGGCTGTCTGAGGGGAGTCCCAGCAGTTCCAGGGCTTGTGCAGTGACCACTGATGGCCCTCACACCTCTGCTCCTGGCACCTGGTGTGAGACAGCAGGCCGTGGCCTTGGGGTCTGGACCCCCTCACCGGCCAACCACAGTGTTGGAGCCCCAGGTGCTGGAGCACAGGTGTCTCTGAACTTTGGAGGGAAAAGGTGAGCCGGGGTGGGGGCCTCTCAGACCCCCTCTGCCAACTGCAGAGATGGCCCCAGCGTCAGGGAAGCTGTACAGGATCGTAGTGCAAGCACACACTGTGTGCATGTCTGTGTGCATGTGCATCTGTGTATATGTCTCTACATGTGCACACACATCTATGTGTGTGTGTGCAAGCATGTCTGTGTGTGTGTGCCTGCATGTGCGCTGTGTGTCACTCTTTGTCCATCTGTCTTGCACATGCATGCAGGTGTGTGCCCATGTGTGTCTCTGCACACACCCATGTGCATGCCCGTGACACATGGGGAGGGGATCCCTGCACTCATTTGAACGGGGCTCACCCAGGGCACAGACCCCGACCAGCTGCGTCCACGCAGGTGGGGCCCGGCCAGAACCCGGTGCCGAGTCCCTCGTTTGGCTGTGTCCCTGGGGCTCAGAGCTGATGGGCACACGAGGGCAACTGACCCGGGGCAGGAGGCAGGGACGCTGCTGGGGCCTGGGGACCACTGGGGTGAGACGGGGCCAGACAAGCCCTGGCCAGGTCGCTTCTGGGGTGGATGCCCCTGTTCACAGGCTCCGGCTGCTCCAGCCCCCTCGGGTGGCGCTCCTCCTCAATGACCTGCCGGAGCCTCTCCCAGCAGCTCTGGATGGAGGGGGCTGCCCAGCCCCCAGGAGGAGCGAGACTGAACCCCGAGGCTGGGTTGCCGGGGCCATCTGCCAGGCCTGACCCTCCGCCCTGATATGCCCGCGAGTGACAACTTAGGAGCACAGCTGGGTCACCAGCGCATATAAGCGTCTCCCACCAAGAAGCCACCTATGAACAGTGCTTGGTCACCCCCAGGGTCAGTGGAGGGAGACCCACGGGCACCCCAGAAGGGAAGCTGACACCCCATGCGCCAGCAGGCCTGTCCAGCCCCTCCTGTCGCGTCCCGCTTTGCGCCAGGACTGAGTCCCAGGTCCCTGAGCCAAGCGCAATGGCTGTACCCTGGCCCGTCCGTGGTGCCTTCCAGCCCGCCTAAGCCACGAGTGATAACGAGCAGTGATCCGGGTCGCTCAGAAATGTCGTCCCCAGATGACCATGCTCCTAAACATTTCTCCGTCTGCAGCTGCCCAGGACCGAACCCCGCAGAGGCCGAGGGTGGGCAGCCCTCACAGGGCCCCGTTTTGGAAAGGGGCCACTTCGGTTGGCCGACGCCCCGACACTTTAATGCATGTTGGATGAAAGGGGCCTTCGGATGAAGCGTGCGGCCCTGCTTGGCAGGACGGCGCTGGGCACACCCAGCAGGAGCTCGCCCCGGCCTGGGCAGCCCGAGGCCCACGGGGAAGTGAAGGCCTCGTCGGTGGCTGCTCGCTGGCACTGAGTTCTTTACAGGAAAAGGAGGCTGTTTTCCAAGAGCATCAAGTCCACAAATGTTTACTAAACACTGGGCCACCGGACATGGGGGTGCAGAAGGGTGGGGAGCCGGGTCCACGGGGGATGCTCAGCAGACAATTACTGAGGGGCCGGCCAGGCCTCCTGCTGACCTCGGGGCGACGAGACCCAGATAAACGGCGCTTCGGGAGACCAAGCGACGACATGTTTACCTTCCAAGGCTGCGGGGCGGACAGGAGGGCCGGGGGGTGGGGAGGGGAGGACGCCTGCCGGGGGCGGGGGCCAAGCTGTCCCACAGCCCCTCCACTTTTCTGTCTGTTGTTTTGGATGATCCAGAGAGGCCAAACTGCTCCTGACCGAGGCTGCCGTGTCTTGCGCGTCCTCCAAAGGTGGCTGGGAGTGGCTGCCCCCTCCCTGAAGCGAGCTGGGGAGTGTCCCCTGAGCAGAGCCCATGAGAGACAGGGGCTCGGGAAAGACAAACAGAGCTTGGGGAAGCGGCTGGAAGGGGACCCCCACTGTCTGCCGTGCGGCGCCCCATCCGCTTCTGCCTCTCGTGCAGGGAAGGGCTGGTGGGCACAGCCCAGCTCTGACTCACCCCAGCCCAGGACAGCAGGGGTTTCTCCTGCATGGCGGTGGGGGCCCTGGAGCATCAGTCGCAGCCGGGGAGCTGGCCATGGAGACAGAGCCTGCCCCGGCACAGCCGTTTCCACACCCCATCACACCCAGTCTGCTCGACCCAGGGACCCCAACTTTGGTGCCTCTCCCTTTGCTTTCTGCCGAACCCAACCCCAAGTCCTCAGACCCCAGGCTGCCCCGTCCAGGCCGATTCCCCGGAAAGGCTCCCAGCCTGCTCTGACCCTTCAGGGCCCCAGGGTGCCCCCCACACCCCAATATTTCCCACCTTCCCGGCAGAAACATCATCACCATCATCACCATCAACAACCTCCTCCAGACCAGGGGCCCACGTTCTCTCCTCCAGGTCTCCGCCTGCTGAGGGGGGTGCTAGTATCCCAGCTTGCCCAGACCGGAGATGAAGGCCCCAAGGGGTCAGGGAACCGGCCCGAGATGGTGCCCGGTGCAGCTCCGGCTCCCAAGTTTGGGCCAGGTGGGGCAGCAGGGAGGCCGAGGGGAGCTGGCTGGGGGGTCTGTAGGCAGGCGGAGTGGGGTGCAACTTGAAGGCACAAAGAGTTGAGAAGCTGATCAAAGGGCCACTCCCCAGAACCCCGTGTCAGCACCTGCAATTGTACACTCGGCCCCAGGGAATCTGGGGAAACCCAAGCTGCTGGGTGGCCTCCTGGAGGGTCACTGACCCCAGGGTCCCAGCCCCCTCCAGTAGCAGGAGAGGCTGAGGAGGACAGAGCCCTGGTGGCTCTGAAGTGAAAGGTGGGAAAGAGGAGGGGTCAGCTGCTGCCCAGGCCCCCCGCTTCCCTTCTCAGCTCCCCAGGGGTGAGATCTCCCAGGACACTGCTCCAGCTCCCCGGGAACCCAGAGACACAGACCTGAAAGCACTCCGGGGCGAGGGACAGGTTGCTCGGTGCACCCCAGGCGAGACCCTGGCCCGGCGCCCGCGGGGACGCTCACCTGGATGACGGCCTTGACGGTGGTGGCGTCCACGATGGGCGTGCACACCAGCCCGCCCGGGTGCTGGCCGTCGGCGCTGCGGTTCTGCTGGCCCATGGTGAAGAGCATGGGCACGGCCAGCAGGCCCGAGGCCAGCCAGATGGTGCCGATGAACTTCTTGGTGCGGCTGCGCGACATGAGGGTCTTGGCCTTGAAGGGGTGGCAGATGGCCAGGTAGCGCTCCACGCTCAGGCTGGCCACGTTGAGGGCCGTGGCGTAGGTGCAGGCGTCGCGCAGGAAGTAGTAGCCGCGGCACCCGGCGTCGCCGAAGGCCCAGGGGTGGTGCACCCAGATGAAGTTGTACAGCTCCAGCGGCAGGGCCAGCAGCAGGATGAGCAGGTCGGACAGCGCCAGGCTGCCCAGGTGGTAGTGCACCGTGCCCTGCAGGTGCCGCAGCAGCTTCCTGCGCGCCAGCGTGAACGCTGTCACCGAGTTGCCCACCACGCCCACCGCGAAGAGGGCCAGGTACACGGCCGTCACCAGCACCCGGGAGTAGATGTCCGTGTTCACGTCCAGCTCGCTGCTGGGCTCTGCGGGGACGCGCTCCGTCGCGTTGCCCGAGCTGTTGCCCGAGCCCAGGGCCAGGAGCACCGCCTCCAGCCCCGACGGCAGCCGCGGGAAGGGATGGGCGCCCAGGGCGCCCGGGGATCCCCACGCCGAGCCGTTGAGGCGCATGGTGGGTGACGCTGCGCTCGCCGGGGTCTGCACGGGCATGGGAGGGTCTCCAGGCGGGAGAAGAGGAGCGGGCGCCGGAGGGGGGCGCGGGGAGGCCCCGGGGCGCGCGCTCGGGCTGGAGTTCGCCCGGGGTTCCGGGCTCTATCCGAGCTCCGCGTTGCCTCCGGGCTCCGCGCTGTGGGCTGCGGTCTCTCTCCGGGCTCCGGCGGCCGCTGGTTCCCCGCCGAGAGCGCCCAGGCGGCTAGGGTGGCGCGCGGCGAGCTTGTGGCACGGAGCGGAGCGCACGCACGGCTGCACCGCGCGCACCTCCCACCCCGCCCCGCGCCCCGCCCGCGCGCGCCGAGCCCACCCTCCGCACCGCCCGCCCCTCCGCGCGCCTGGGGCTGAGCTGGCCGGCGACGCGCCCCGCAGTCGGGGAGACTGCCCCAGCTACGGGCCCCTCCCCGCCCGGATGCAGGGCTGGCGGGGCGCCCCGCACGCCCTCAGGAACAGTCTGGACTGAGGTGGGAGCCCCAGGGAAGTGGGATCGTGGGTGGGGTGCGATGGGGATGGGGGCCTGGGGGGTACTGGATTTTCCAGTTACCCTTCCTCTCAGCAGCACACCCTCCCTTTCTCTGGCCTCCCCAACTTACCCCCCCCATCAAGGGACTAATGGGGAGGGCGGGGCAGATGGAGGGGGCTTCCTGCTAGGGCTGGGCGGACACAGCTGGCTGGGACAGCCCCTCTCTCCTCCCGGTCCCCACGCTGTGAGAAGCCGCGGGGTGCCAGAGGGAGCACCCAGGGGGGCTGTAGTCAGTCTCAGTGCGCGGGGGTTGGGACCAGAACAAAGCACCAGGCCTCCCCACACAAGCCTGATTCCGGCGCTGGCACCCTGGGGAGCCTTCTGGCACCGGGACGGGTGGGCACGCCCACTCCTCGGGCGCATCTCTGTCTGGGGCCCTACCCTGGCCACCCTGCTGCCCCAGCAGGCTTCGGACCGTGACCACCGTGTGGCCTTCAGGAGTCCTCTGGGTCCCTGGCAGGTTTGGGGAGGGCACTCTGGAGGTGTGTGCAATGCTGGGTGGGGGTTCTGGGGGGGTCTGGGGCCCTTCCCCCTGGCAGTCAGTCCCTGGCCGGCTCTGCTGCACACACACAGGGTGCCCCAGGCCCTGGCTTGAGGGCTGGGTGAGGACAGGGTCCTTGTCCTTTCTGAGTATGTCCTCCCAGCTCTGGGGAGGAGGGATGTTGTCACCTGGGGTGCCGGAGGAAAGGCCCCTCCACAAGCTGCGTCTCTGGGCTGCCCGGGGCTGCCAGGGAACAGGAAATCGTTTTGCAGTCAAGGAACCGGGGAGAAGCTCGTCTCCTGAGGGTGGGGAGGGGTCACCACCATTCCCTCTCGGGCCTTCCTGTCCCCTCCCCCGGCCCCCTCCTCCCAATCACTCACGCTGGGGGACGGGAGGAGACCTCGGGCTGCCTCCTAGTGTCTGAGGTCAGGGGAACAGCCTGGAGACCACCTGCTAGGAAACCCAAGGAGCCGGCATGACTGAGAGCTCGTGCCAGCTTCGCACGCTGTGGGAGTGGCAGGGCAGGTGCCCAGGATGGGGAGAGCTGGGGAGTGAGGCAGGGCCCAGGCCCCACCCGGCAAGGAGACATTCAGGCTCACGCGCTAAGGCTGCTCTGGGTCCTGATTTATTCTTCTGTCTTCAACCTGCTTTGGATGTGCTCGATCAACTGAGACCTGACATTCTCATCAGGGAGCCTGCCACGAAAACACGGGCTTCAAACCCACCTTCCACGGAAACACAAGGGGCCCCGAGCCGGACTCAGCAGGGCAGGCTCGAGTCAGCAGGTGAGGTCTGAGCCTGCTCTGCTGCTTCATGTCTGAACTCTCTGCCTCCCTTTACTTGCCTGGGAAACGAGAACAGGCCTGGGGGACCGGCTGTCAGCGGCTGTTACCGAGTGCACGGTGCCAACTTTCAGATGGGAAGGGTTTAGCGCCAGTGTACAGGAGGTGCCCAGCAAGGGTGGGCTTTAAAGCTGTGCCAGGCTGGCCAGGATTTGTTCTCTGGGAGAAAAAGCCCCCAGCTAAGTGGCCAGGTCCTCAGCCTGGGACCCACATCCCGTCAGGGGAGAAGTGACCCCCGGCGCTCGTGGCTGCTGTGGCCCCATGCTCACGTTGGGGTCTGGCCTCGGACCGTGCTGTCTGCTTGCCACCACAGGAGGGCAACAGCTGGTGGTCACCAGGCCTGACCCTGCACCAGCCACACAGCAGGACACCAGCGGAAACCCGCTTTCCCTTGCTGCCGGCTGCGTAAGCGCACTATTTGGTTTTCAAGCCCCTGACCTTTTGGCTTAGCCAGCGTAGCGGCTTAAAAAATCATAAATGGCAACTTATCACAAATATTTTGACAAGGCATTTGCTCAAAAACCCCAAGGAAAATGTCACTCAGAAGACCTGTTCTACAAAACTTGGGCAGCAGGTCCTGGCAGGTCCCTGGTGGCCTTGCTAATGGGCCCTTTCCAGATCGTCCTTCCGCCCCAGACGGAAGACCCGGATGGCTCAGCAGCTGGTGCAACGCGCCACGCCGTCAGCCCTTCTCCTCTGACTTCCCCAGATGTGAGCCCTCCCTAAGCCTCTGAGCGCCTTTGAAGGAGGTGTTGGCACGGGCTCCAGAGAGCACCGGGGTGGGCCTGGATGCCCGGCTGACATGCTGATGCCCGACCCTTCGCCAGCTCGCGAAGGCAGAGCTCTGGGGCGGGAGAATTTTGCCAGTGAGCTGCTCCAGGCCTGCTTGAAGTCTTGGGGACCTGGTGTCCCAACCGTGACCCCCCAAATGCTGCTTACTGAGGGGAGCCGCATGTCCCCTTGTGCAGGGGGGCCTGAAGTCTGTCCACGAGGGAGGGCCCGGGTTTCCTGGGCACAGCAGCAGGTGTGGTCAGTGGAGAAGGCGGCAGGCACGGTGCGGAAGGCTCCAGCCCTCTGTGAGTTCCCCGGGTGATGTAGGCAAGGAGGTGTTTTCACTGCAAAAGGTGGTGATTACGTGTGTCCCGGAGGGAAAATCGAGGCCAGGTGAGTCATCCGACAGAAGCTCCCGGGCCTGGGATTCCTTTCTGTTGACTTGCTTTTCCAGGAGCTTCCAAGCTTCCGAGCACAGGAGGGCAGCACCAGCTGGCATCGTTAGGGAGCCACCCCCCACCCAAGAAACAGCTGGCGACTGACAGCCGTGGGAGGGGAGGGGGCGGCCGGGGGAAGAGACGGGCTGTGCTTTACTTTTCTGGCTGCAGGAATTCAGTCCTGGGGGTCCCAGGGGTCGCCGGATCCCCTTCGTCTTGATGTGTGGACCCGGAGTCTTTGAAGGCCCCTCTCACCCCTGGGCCCCGTGCCCGTGTTGGGCAGCTCTCGCCAGCGGAAGGCCTCTGATCGAATTACCCCCAACTTTACACAAACACCTGTGTCAGTTACCTGCCGCCAGGTAACAGAAGACCCCAAAACTTGGTGGCTTCAGACTGCAAGGCTTCCTTATTCCCGGTTTCTGTGGGGGCCTCCACCGCCAGCGGGGGGCTGCGGTCTCCTCGGGTCCAAAGAACTAGACGCCACCGCAGGGCGCAGACGCCCCTGTCCCGGCGAGCGGGTGGAGAAGGAGGGCCTGGGGGTGGGGAGAAGGAGCGGAGATTCATTCAGAGACAGGTAATTTGTGGAGTTCAGCTGGCGAGTTTCCTACCACGACAAGGAAATTGCACACATCCCAGAACGTTCAGCTTTCCAAGGAGGCTTCATAGAAATACAGCAGCACATGTACAAACACGAGTGGTGTGTGCGTGTCGGCCGAGCCCCCGCCTGGCCTGGGCACCGGGCCGTGCTTCCGGCATTTTCGGGAATCTTGGCAGACCCCCGAGGGTGAGCTCGGGCCCGTTGAGCCCCGGCTGTCGCCTTCCGTCCCCTCAGCTTCCCGGACCTCCCTGCGGTCTGGTCACGATCTGGAAGGTGAGCTGTGTTCCCAAGGAAGACCCAGGGGAGGGCGGGCATGGCTGCCTGCGCGTGCATCCGCCGTGCCGGGGGCACACGGGGGCATCGGGCTGGGGCCACGGCAGGGCCGTGTGAGTCGGGGGCACGAGGGGGTGTCGGGGCAGGGTTTCCAGGGGAGTCACCTGCCCCAACAGTGGGCTCCTCGGCTCTCTCCTCTGTTGCATGGAGGGTGTTCTCTCCGTTGCTGAGCCACACAAGTGTCCTGTCGCCAGGGAGGCCCACGGGCTGGCCGCACCCCCTCTCCGGGCCAGCGCAGGAGTTCAGACGGGGCGGCTCAGACGGGGACCGCACGATCCGCCTTTTCCAGAAGGGGCTCGGCTCCAGGCATGGTGCCTCGGCCGTCTTCTGGGCCTGGCAGGGGCGCCGCGCTCAGCCCCTGGAAGCACCCGGACGGTGCTCATCAGCTTCCCAGAGTCTCAGTGGCGCCTGCCCCAGGCCCAAGGGGAGCCACTGACCTTTTGACAGGGCCCACGGGTCCTGCTGGCGTGTGGCAGAGACCGGCCGGGGAGGGTTCCGGTTTCAACAGCAGCGAGTCCCGAGTCGTGGGCACAGTGGACAGTGGGTCGCCCTGGCCCGAGGAGGTGGCGGGTGTGTGGGGGTGGGGGTCCTGTCCCGGGCCCTGGTGCTCCCGTGGGGCTCCGCCACCCTCCTCCCTGCTCTGCCAGGACCCCCGTCCCAGCCCTCTGCCTCCCTCGGACCCTTCACCCCCCATCGTCGTTCCTGGGCCCCTCTGCTCTCCCTCCTCCCACCCCCACCCCCTCCTCTGATCCCCCCCTTCCTCCCCCTCCCCTCCTGCATTCCCCCTCCCAGCCCCCTTCCCTTCTCTCTCCTTCTGTCCCCCTCCTCCCATCCTCCTCCTCCCCCCCACCCTTCCTCTGATCCCCCCTCCTCCCACCTCCTCTCCCCCCCCCACTTCCCCTCCTCCAAGCCCCCTCCTCCCACAACCTGTTCACAACCTGCTGGCTGCCGAGCTGACGGCTCTCCTGAGAGGAGACGTGGGGACTGAGAGCTGCTGCCCTGTGTGCAGCGGGGGTGCGCTCAGCAACTGGGGTGACCGAGGCAAGGTCCACACTCGGGGGCTTCAGACAACAAAACTGTGCATCTTGGGGTTCCGGGGGTCATAGCTGGAAATCGTGGTTTCCCCGGAAGCCTGGGCCAGGCCCTGCAGCTACTGGTGGCCCCGGGTGCTCCTGGGCTTGTGGCCTCCACGGGGACTTCTCCGTGTGTCCGTGTGTCTGTGTGTCCTCTTTTCACAAGGACTCCTGACATCAGACTTGGGGCCCTCGTCCAGCATGAGCGCGTCCCACTTCCATCTGCAAAGGGCCTGTTTCCTGACGAGGCCACCTGAGCCTCCAGGGAAAGTGAATTTGGGGGACACCATTCACCCCAGTACAGCAGCGGTGGGGGGAAATGGGGAAAAAATGATGCAAATGAGCCTCACCCCCCCCCCCATCCTGCAGGCTGAAGACGTAAGTGAGGAGGAGCTTCCTGGCTTTCCACCCCCTCCCTCATTCCCTTCAGGGCTTCCCACCTGCCTGTCCATCTGTCTGTCCGTCCGTCCGTTCCACATTCACTGAGTGCCATCAGGTGACAGCGAGGGCCATGCTCTAGGGGCTCACTGGCCTGTGAAGGATGGAGAGGCGGCTGAATCGAGAGTTTTCAATGGCGATGAGCGTTTTGGAGGGAGGGACAGATGAGGAGAGGGGTGGGGGGTGGGGGTCCTGGCTGGGGGGCAGTCGGGGTGCCTTCCGAGGAGGCGTCCCGTCCACGGAGCCCGAGAAGGAGGGGGCTCAGCCTGGCAGCCTCGAGTGGAGCGGTGACGGAGGCCAGCGGGGAGTGCAGAGGGGCGAGGACAGAGGCCAGCTCCCGGCCCGGGGCAGGGGCAGGGGCAGGGGCAGGGTTTGCGGGCACAGGGGCTGGGCTCCTGGCTGCACTGCCCACCCAGCCCGGCCTGGCCGTGATGCCTCCAGCCTCCGACCCACGGGGGCATCTCACCCCTCACCAAAGCACCCACCCTTCTCCCCACCCTGCGACCTCACGGCGCACATTTCCAGAAGACATGCTGAGTGGAACCACGCGTACAAGTGACGGTGAACAGCACTTCAAGCAGAGAAGGGCCTGGTGTCACCTCAGGTGAGCTGAGCAAATGCAAAACATGAAGACCTGGGCAAAACAGGACGCACGAGGAAAGCTGGTGCCTCGGATGAGGGGCGCCCGTTAGCAGAGCTCATCTCCTAAGGGAAGGAGAAAATCCCATTTGCCACATCCCGTTTCATCACGGCCCAGCCTCCTAGCGGTTCTCCTCGGGTAGCATTTGCCACGGCCTTTGCTCGTGGCTGATCAACACGGAACACGGGGGTGAGGCTTAAAATTTCCTTAAGCTGCACACCGACTTCTCTGGACCACTAGTTTGGAAGTGACGAGTGCCCCCTCCTGCTCAGCCCTCCTGTCACGCCTCCGCCCCCAATGCCCTCCACCTCCTCTCCACACCCACTCCTCACCCGCTCCGTTCCCTGTCGGGCTGGAAGGGCACCCCCCGCATCGCCACCCCCCCAGGGGCATTTTCTCTTTGAGGGCTGCTCTGGGGCGAGAGACAGGCGGTGCCAACGGCGCCTCCAACCCAGCAGCACCAACGGCTCCGCCTGCCCGATGCATGGAGGAAGGCGGCGTTTTGTCTGTTCACTCGGAGACTTGGCGCCTCTCCTGCATTTACCAATTTGCTGTTAAATTTTCCAGGCACGCTGTGAACACACCCGGTGAGTTAGCGCTAAAAGGGTCCCCTTTGGTTAATATTTAGTGTCGAAAGACAAGTCGGAGTCGAGTGTGCAGCGGCAGCACGTCCTTCAGATGCCCGCGGTCCGGCGGCGGCGAGGGGGCACGAGCTTCAGGCTGGCAGGGGCGTTCACAGACAGAAAACGGAACTGGGCTGGACTCCGGGTGATTGGATGCGGGTCTGTCTGTCTTCTGGGGGCAGGTTAGGGCAGGGGACTTGTTTTTTATCCGGTGAAATGTAATGAATGAGGGTCTCGCCTGTCTCTCGGGGTCGGCTGCCGTGGCGGGGACTTCAAATTTCAAAAGCTAAAAAGACGAAACTCGAGAGGGAGCTCAGAGAGGAGGACACGGGTTCTGTGGCTGAGGGGTCCCACGGGCTTTCTCTGTGGAATTTCATCATCAGCCTCTTGTCGTCGTGGGAGGGACCGACGGGGACACCCTTGGACGCTCTGGGACACGAGCTCCTGCCAGCCTGGCACAGGCCCGGCCCCCGCAGATCCCGGCGCTGCAGGCCGGGAGGCCCCTCCACCTGAGCCTGGGTAAGGAGGGGAGGGGCCCTTACCCCCTCCTGCCCACCCACAGCCCCCTCCCTGGCATTTAGAATATTATTCCCTCCTCTGCCAGGGACAGGGCTGTTTTCATAAAGATGATCTCTGACATTTCTGACATTTGTCCAGCGATCCGGAGTGCGCACCCCTTCATGTAACCAGGGGTTCTAGGTGCTTAGAAATATTTCAATAGGAAGAAAAGTCTCTGGGCCTTTGTAGGCCCCCCCCCCCCCGCTTTGTCCTTCTTACCTGGCGGCCGTAATGGCCTGTTCAAGCTGCTTCCATTAACAGCTTGGAGCTGACACTGTGGGTGACAAAGCCCAGAGTCGGCAGGGGCCAGGGGCTGGTGGTGCGTCCAGCTGGCCTGGCCGGCTCAGGGGGCCTCAGAGACAGCAGAGGGTCCATGGGAGGGGCAGCTGGGCCAGCCAGCCTTGGAGGGGAGCCAGGGCTCGCTGTCCGGGGCTCGGCCAACACGGGGGGCACAGTGCGCTGCAGGCCCACCTCATCCCCCAGAGCTGGCAGCCTGGGACAGACTTGGCTCCTTCTCCAACGCAGAGGAAAGCAGAGAGGACACAGCTGGCCCCCTCGCATCCACCCTGCCCTTCACCCTGAATCTCAGCTGCAGCCGGGGACCCAGCTAAGGGCTCGGCCTCCCAGCCCCCTTGCAGCTGGGCAGCCACGGGACCAAGTCCCAGGAGGCGAGAGGAGGGGGCTGAGCCCAAGTCCTCTTCTGGCCTCTCACCGGCTGGAATGTGCTCCAGATGACAGGACAGCAGAGGACCCCCCAGGGAGGAGACGGAGGGAGCCGGGTCCCTGCTGATGGGCCGCCTGCCCCCGGGATCATTCAGGGGTGAAATAGGGGTCTCCGATGCCCAGGGACATCACTGGAGGCCCGGGGCCAGCCGCAGCTGCACCTCTGGACTTTCTGAGCCTTTTATTCCCTTGAGCCGGGTTGAGTTGGGTTTTTGCCACTCGCTCCCAAGGGTCCCACCATCATCGTCTGTGAGCACACAGCCTGCCACCCTCATGTCTTCCCCTCCTGCCGTTTCCGGTTCTGAGCTCGGCTGCAGGCCCAGGACGGAGGTGCCTTCTGCCGGGAGAGGCTGAATGGCTGGAGCCGCTTCTGGGGCTACCTGAGGGGCTTCGGCCAGGGGGCCCCTCCTGGCTCCCACCCCCATTTAAAGACACCCTGGGGTCTCTTGCTAGGCACAGGCTCCTTCCCATGGAGCCTCTGCCCTGGCTGGGCCCACCCTGGCTTCTCCGGAATGTGCCTTGTAAACTCCCCTCCAGCCCAGGGGTGTCTCAGATGACTTGTCTGGGGCCAGAAGACAAACGGGGTGGTCCACTCGTTTCTCGTTTTCTTTAGAGAATGAACTGTTGAGTAGAACCTGCATAGTTGAGCATAGAACTTTCCATAAAAATAGCACGCACTTTCTAGATAATGAAATGAGGCATGGCTCCTGTACAGCGGGATGTGCTCCTGCTCCCTTGCGCCCTGATTTCTTGGGGTTCTGACTCCCGCCCTCCCACAGGCAGGTGGGGGTGGGGCTGGCCACGCCGCTGGGGTGCAAGTGTGAAGGTGGTTTTCCCTTAGATTCCTCCATGCTGCCCTCACCGTTCCCCATAATGCAGCCCCCCTAAACCAGGCACCTGCCCCCCTAAACCAGATGCCTGCCCCCCTACCCCGCCAGCCCAACCCCCTGAGCTGGCTGCGTGAGGAGGCCCCCGGTAGGTCTTACGTGCTGGCACCGGACCCTGGCTCGGCAGGCCGGCAATTGAGGCGGCAGGTGTGCGAGTCCAGTGGATGTCATCTCTACCGTGCAGAAATGTTCTTTGTGATTTATCTGTCTAAATACAGCCTGAACGCCACGGGAACCTATCAGAAACGTTCTGTTTTCTTCAACCAATGCCTTTCACCCTGTAGTTCGGGGTCCCCAGGACACCCCTGGGTTTGATGGTTCCTGGCAGGGCTCACGGAACCCAGAAACGATGCTCCGCTCACAGCCACGGCGCGTTCCGGCAGAGGGACACGAAGAGGGGCCTGGGGCCGGGCCCGGGAGAGCTCCGGGACAAGCTTCCGGCTGTCGTCTCCGGTGGAGTCGGGGGTGGCTAGTTCTCCCGGCTGCGGTGTGGGAGGGCGGGCGGGGGGGCAGTGCCAACCAGGCAGCTCCCCAAGCCTAGGTGCCCGGGGCCTTTACCGGGAACACGGCTGACCACCCCCGCGGCTGACCCCGGCCCCCACCCCATCCAGAGGCCAAGTTGTACCACGGGGCCCAGCACCCACCACGATGCGCCATTAGGCTGCGTGGCCCAGGCCCCGGCTCACTCTTCAGGCAGGACGTCCAGGGCCTAGGGGCCCCAGGCCTGGGCTAGGTCTGCTGTACCCTCTTCCCCTCCACGGCTTTCAGGCCCACCGGGAGCAGCCGGCTGCTTTCGGGATCGAGTTCGGTCTGGGCTGCTTGGAAACTTCATTTCCCACCGGTCCCGCTGGGTGGGGGCAACACGGAGCAGCTGCACAGGCTCACCGTGTGAGGGGGCCCGGCTCATCCCAGAAGCGCCGGAACCAGAGCTTTCGCTGACAGGCGGGCGTTGAGGCTGGGGGTGAGGTCTTAGAGTGTTATTGGAAAAAGTCTCTCAACACGTGACCTTTGGCAAACGAGGCCGTGGGTGCGTGGCTTCCTGGGGTCTCCCCATCTGGGTGGGGGCTTCACCTCCAGCCACGCCTGTGACCAGCTGAGAGCCCCGTGAGCCGCTGTGTTTCCACGGCTGGAGGATGCAGCTGGGCTGGGAGCGGCGTCTGTCCCCAGGCCGGCTCTGACCCCAGACCTCCCCGCACCCCTCCCACTTGCATCCGCGACGTGGCCTCCCCCAGCCGGGTGGGCCCTCGACAGTGCCCGGGAGGCAGCTGGTGTGGGCAGCGAGGGCACCCGCTTGCTCCGCTACGTCCCAGCTCCCAGTGCTGGGCTCAGTTCCAGCTCTGTCCAACGGGGAGTGCCACGCTCACTTTGCTACGTGTAAATCAGGTCATTCCTGTCTGTAGAATGGCCTTACAGAGCAGAAGTCAAATGTGTGGCTGCTGGGCAAGTAAACCTGCAGTTTAATGAAGCCTCCGGAACTTTGACACGGAGACAAATGTGTTCCTTCAAAGTGGATCTCTTGTGTGGCCACGTACTTGTTTCTCTGGTTTGCTGTTGGTCCAAATGGGCCCGGATGCCCCTCGGGAATGACTTACAAAGGCAGAACAGGAAATCCTGTTTCCGGACCTCGCACACCTGCAGAGCCCTCGTGGCTGCCATCTGCTGGTGCCGCCTCTGCGCTGGGACCGGCCCGGCAGGGCTGAGCTGTGCCCTCCTGGGGAGGGGCTGGTGGTGCTGCCACATGTCACTCTTTGGTCTCCGGGAATAATGAGCCGTCGCGAGAGACCCTCGGCTGATTCCCAGGTGAGCACCCACCACCCCACCTGGCCTTCCCGGAGGTGAGAGGTGGGCAGTGGTGGGTGGGAGCCCAGCCCCAGCAGCCCCGAAGCCTTAGAACCCGCTGAGTATGGAGGAAGCAGTCGGCTGTGGACCCAGGCTCCGGGGGGCCCGGCCTGCCCCCGCCCGGCCTGCCGTGTTCCGTCTCCTGCGGAGAGCTGCTTGTCCCCCGGACCGAATGACCACAGGCACAGGGGCTGAAACAGCCGAGGGTCGTGTTCCCACGTGTGCGGGCCACAGTCCGGCGGCTCAGCCTGTCCTCTGCTCTGGTCTCCCGGCTCCAGGAGGGCCTCGGGCTCCCCCGCTGCAGGCAGGTCTGGGTCCTGCACCAGGTCCCTGCCCCATGGGATCCTCCCCAGCTTCACACCCCCCCACCACATCTCAGGGTCCTCCACATCTCAGGCCCCCACACCTCAGGGACCCCCACATCTCAGGCCCCCACATCTCAGGTCTCCACATCTCAGGGACCCCCACATCTCAGGCCCCTACATCTCAGGCTCCCACACCTCAGGGACCCCCACATCTCAGGCCCCCACATCTCAGGGACAGCAACAGTGGCCCGTGGCCCTGCCATGCCTCGAGTCTCTCCGGCCCCTCCGACCCTGTCCCTGCTGCCTCCAGCTGAGCGAGGTCCTTGCTGTTTAGGCTTCTGCAGTGATGGGGCCACTCGGATAATCAGGACAAGCTCCCTAATCACCTCTGCCAAGCCCCCTGGGCCAGGTCACGGCACATCATCACCAGACCCAGGGGTCAGGCCGGGAACACCCGGGGCACCCTTGGCTCCAGGGTGCTGGGGGTCTGAAGCCAAGGCCTCTGGGGATGGTCCTGGGGCCGCCTCTGCCCCGAAGGCCCAGCTGGCAGTGTGTGGGGTCTGCACCCCCAGGGCAGACTGTCTGACAGCCATGCCAGGAAGGTGCAGAAGCTTCCCAAGGTGGGACAACCTTGGAGCTGCCGTCTCCGCTCCAGGGCCCCGCGGCCTCGCCGAGGCAGGATGCCACGCAGAACCCTCCCCTTCACCAGCCACTGGCACTGGGTCCTTGGCTCAGGGGCTGCTCAGCGGCTTACACAGAGGACAGGGGTCGGGGGTGACAGTGGGATGAGGACAACGTGTCTGAATCAAACAGCAGAGGAGCACAAAGACTTGGAGGGGCCCTTGGCAGAGACAGAGCCAAATGCAGACTGACAGTCACTCGCTCTCGGGGGTCAGTGGGGGCGCTCAGAGGCCAAGGCGACCATGGAGCTTCTCCGGTCCCGCCCCTGCTGGCCGGCCCTTGAGTGGGGCTCTGCGGACACCTCCGTCCCCAGCCACCTGGCCACCGGGAGGACAGGGCGGCGGGAGGAGTGGGGGTGGGGAGGGGCCGCCAGACCCCGCTTCTCGTTTGCATGATTCGGAGGGACAGCACGTGGCACGCAGGGGATGGCCAGCTGCTCGTTTTCTCTGCAGAACACATTTTCAGCACACTGCTATGGCGCGCAATCTGGTTTTTAAAAATATCTTCATTGGGGAAAAAAGGAGCATCGTCATGCCAAAAAATATGTGTTCTAGTATAAATGAGCAGTTAAAATATAATCACATTATGCCACTTTACAAATGAACAGAATTTGCTGGAATCACACACCTTCCCTCGCTCCCTCATGTATATACATGAGCTGCAGGCGCACACCATTACCGATAGTAACGGGGTTGTCGCCGACTGTAGCCCGGTTGTTCTGAGCTCTTTTCATGCCATCTCCTCTCTTTCCCCTCCCTCGCTTTCCGCCTCCACACACACACAGCCGTACATCGATATTAAATATGTACACAGATAATGGGTGTAATGACTGAGAGAGATGACGCGTTACTTTATTTTTCTTAAAAAAAAAGAGGGGGCGGGGCTGAGGCTGCCGATGTCAACAAATGAGCAGCTTTGCGGTCTACCTCCGTCTCAGCCCTTGAACCTCTATAACCTTCCCTCAAATGTCACTCTGTTTAACAAGCATTTCCCTCTGGAGGGGGACTTTGTTGCTCATTTGGTCATCTCCACAGCAGGCTGGCAGCGCTGTCTGCTGCAGACAGCTGGCACTCAGGCCCCGAGGAAGTGACTCCTGGCTGTGTTGCTTGTCCAGACCTGCTGCACCTGGCCCCAGCCCTGCCCCTCTGCCCGGTGCTGAGCTGGTTCCAGGTGACTGTGGGGGGCAGAGTTGGGAGGGGGAAGGGGCTCAGCACTTGCACACAATTGCTCTCACCCCTGGATCCCACTGTGCCTGAAGCCTGATCCCCTTTCCTTGAGCTGGTCTGAAGCTTCCGTCACCTACAGTCACAAGCAGTGGCCTTGAGCACCTGAGCCTGAGTGGACAAGGCCAGCATGGGGCCCTCCAGACGTCACTGAGGCATCCTACATCCTTTATCCGGCACGGAGGGCTGCGGGGGTGGGGGACAGAGAAGCAACTGGGAACGGGTCCCTGGCTTCATTTCTTGTAACCAACTGGAAAACGATAACAATCACACATGGATGGTTTCTCATCTTCTCTGGAAATTTCAAGGCTTGGTAATGATCATGTCCGTCTCCAGGACGATTTAGTCTGCTGGGAACAAGCAGGCATCATTTGCTTCTTCCTGTGAAAGCTAATGAGCTTTGTGACAGCAAGCCGCTGCCTCTGATTTATTTGCCCACACAGCCAAGTTACTTAAAAATGTATTTCAATACTGCTACTTTCAGAATATCCCAGAACCTGTGTCCTGCGTGTCTCCTCTCGGCACATCCCCCAATAGCCCTGGGTTGGTCCTTCCCCCGAGTCTGCCGTCCGTGGGAGCCGCTTTCACTCGCCAGCGCCCCCTCCCACCTGCCCTCGTGCCTGCTGGCCCAAAGACCCCCCAGGGGGCCGCTTGGAAGTGGGGGTGCTGCGGGCTCTGCGGGGGCTCTGCTCTGAAATAAGCACCGTGGGAACTACCCAGACGTGGACATTTTGCTTCATTCCTAACCTGTCAACGGATCAGAGAGGGATTTTTGACTTTGTCACGTAATATTTAAACAGCTCACTTGGAGAAGACGCCGATTCGGTGTGCGGTGAAACAGGACTGGCCGGGAGTGGGCAGGTTTTGGAGCTGGAGCTGCACGGGCCTCACCGCACCATCTTGCTCTCCATATATACTCAAAAATTTCCGCAACAAAGTTAGCAAAAAACGTCTGGGTTAAAATAAAAATGTGTTTATTGGATCACAGTTGTCTGCCCTGAAGAGGATAAACTGTTAGGGCGCTGGCGTGGAAGTCGCAGGAAGTTTCCTCTTCATTAATAAAAAGCGACTCTCGGAGTTGGTCTGTGCAGCGTCTGGCTGCCGAGGGCGAGTAACTTCCTCTCCGTCTCTCTCACTGTGCAGTGAAACGTGCCTCTGAAGGCACCGCAGGGAGCAGCCGTGCCGGCCCCGTCCTGCTTCTGTGAGTTTAGGGGCGTGGAGAGGGACTTGCGCTGGGGGCTCACCTTCCCTGGGCAGGCGGGGGAGACCGCCTGGAGGGGCTCCATGCCTGGCTCTCCCCTGGCTCGGCAGCCTTGCGCAGGCCACAGCAGCTCTTGTGCCTCAGTTTCCTCCCCTGGAAAATGGGTTACGATGCTGGCCGCTGCCTCCCTGGGCTTTCGAGGGGATTGATGGGGCCGCAGCTCTCAGGAAGCTGCGTCTTCCTGTGGGTTCCCCGGAAACAAGGCAGCAGGTGCAAGCAGTTCACAGGGAGGACCCAGGAAGTGCAGGAGGGGGCACAGGGAGGTGAGGAGCGAGTCGAGAGGTCACCCCTGAGGGAGCTGGGGGCTTGCACCCAAGTCCTGCCGGTCAGCTGGGGGCTGCCTGGGGTGGGGGCACTGACCCCCGAGCTCGGCAGGCCAGGTGGGTGCTGAGGCCGGGTCGGCCAAGGGCAGAGGAACGCAGGTGCTGGCCGGAGAGGGTCAGCCGGGCACGGAGGGTGAGGGCCCCGGGGCTCCTGCCGGGCAGGAGGGATCTGGGGTGAGCGCCGCCCGGCAGGCCCACTGCCGGGACCCCCACCGCCTCCTCGCAGGCTCCCAAGCCCTCGGCCTGAGTGGCTGACCCCAGGGCCCACTCCTCTGCCTAGCATGGACAGAGTTGGTGGGCACAGCCTTGGGGTGCCGACAGGGCACCCCTCATTCAAAACACAGCAGAGTAGAAGAACTAGGCCCATCCAATGAAGAGCGGCAGGGAAGGGCTGCGTCTGGTTGGGGTTGACCCGGGTCCGGTTGGGGTTGGGTCTGGGTGTGGTTGGGGTTGACCCGGGTCCAGTTGGGGTTGGGTCTGGGTCCGGTTGGGGTCGACCCAGGTCCGGTTGGGGTTGGCCTGGTGTTTGGCTGGACACTGGCCTGGGTCCTGGGTCATTGACTCCGCTATGTCTCTCAGGGTGGAGATTGGCTTCTGGGGCATCCTGGCACCCGATACCCATCAGGGGGTCTTCAAAGGTTTGTGGGGGCCCCACAGGAGCAGGGAGAAAGTGCTGGTGGAAGTGGGGTCCCTCAAGTGTGTCAGGCAGGGGCCCCCTGGGCCTTCTCCCCTCCCCTGCCACACCCCTATGGAGTCCTGTGGGGGCTGAAAGGGTTAGAGAACACGGGCTTGGCCTGGTTCTGGTGAGGTCCGGGCTCTGCTCATTTACGGAAGAGGATCCAGAGCCCCCCAGACTCCCCCTGGCTCGGCGGACACGCTGCATCCTTCCCTCAGAATGCTAGTTTTTAAAGAGGCAAGTCACAAAAGTTTTAATGGAGAATTGACTCAGTTGTAATGAGCTTTTATGATGAATCTGTTTCCAAAATTCTGTACAGATGTGTTTTCATGCTGAGGTTTGTGCTAATTTGGCTCATGTTAAGGAATTAAGGGTTTCTCAGCCAGTGATAGCCCCTCTGCCCCCAGCCTGGCGGCCCCAGCCTCCCGGAGGTCACTTCTGCCACTGGGCACCTCTGCCCGGAGCCCCAGGGCTTTCCCGGCAGCCTCGGCCCCTCTGGATAGCAGTTCTGGCAACTGGGTGTGCGTTTCTGCCTTCCCGGGCCTGCGCCTCACTGAGCAGACCAGGAATGGCTTTCTGGACAGAGCCGAGGCTGGCTGGCCAGGAGAAGGGGCTCACTGGGGAAGGAGCCGTGGCCACCCGGGCAGCCTGTGCCTGAGGTCCGGGGTGCGCCTTCCTCCTCCGCTGGGAGCTGCCTTGCACCAGTCAGAGGGTGCTGGCCTTCCCGGATGGTGAATTTTGCCTTCAAAGCCTGAAGCCGGGCTCAGCTCTCCCCAGGGAAGCCTCAGGGTCCAGCGAGAGCAGACAGAAAACAGAGGTGAGTGTGCCCTGTGGGTGGGTCTGAGCTCAGGCAGGGCACGCGGGGCTCAGGGTGCACAGATAACCCCTGAGACACACTGGGTGTGGGGAGGAGCCACCCCCAAAGGGACATCAAGGTGGGGACACTGAGAAGACCCCTGGGCAGGGCTCCTTGGTGGGGTCCTCCAGTGGGGGCCTGCCGTGCGCCTGCACCCCCCCTCTGGGGTCTGCCCGTCTCTGCCGCTCAGTGGACGGCCAGCTTCCAGGGCGTGTGTCAGGGTGTGTGTGTGCACGTGTGTGTGTGTGTGTGTGTGCATGTGTGTGTGTTGTGTGAGCACATGTCTGTGTGAGGGTGAGTGTGTCCCCAGGAGTGCTCTGTCTGTTCCACCAATATTTCTGTCGCGGGCCGGCGCCCTGGGTTTCCCAAGAGGACATGTCCGGACAGCAGTGCAGTCGACCACGGATCAGATCATGTCAGACACTGGGGGGCGGTCAGAACAGGCCGGCGTCCCCTGGCCCTGCGTCACTTCTGTTACGTGCATTTTGAGTCAAATGTGGGGAGCAGGGCAAACCCCCATCTCCTTAGCCCCCAGGGCTGGTAAAGGTCTATTCCTGCACTGTGGACCCCGCAGGAGTGAGGCATGCCTGTCTCTGCCTCATGGGGTCCACGTGCCAGTGGGAGACGGATGGTAAATGCACCAACAAATAAATAAACGGGGCGTTTCCAAAGCTGTGGAGCACCTGGAGGCAAGAAGGCAGATGGCAGCAGGGCTGAGGGGAGTGGGCAGGGGGGAGCCTGAGAGCAGAGCTGATTATATTCTAACTGCTCCTTGATAATCATTGTGAACTCTGAACCTCTATCCCTTCCCCACACCATCCAACTCTGCCCTCGGTAAATCACTGACATACTAATTCAGACTAAAGGGCAAATGATTGCTAAAGCTTAATATATCCTCTTCTTTCTACCTTATAAAAAAGGATTTAAAATAAAAGAGAGAGAGAAAGGAGAAGAGGAAACCCTGACTCCTGAATGGTGGGCTACCTGGTGGGGAAGGGACGGCAGGGCCAGGGGCCAGCAGGGGTTCAGGAGCGGTGTGCTCAGGCAGCGGTCTGTCCCCACTTACCCCCGCAGCTGGTCAAACGCGCTGATGCCTTCCGCCTCCGTGCCCGCCTCCGCCACTTGGTGGAGCCGAGTTTTTCATTCCGGAGCTTTAGAGCATGACATTCACTCACAACCGGGACGTTCGAGCTGTTTTGTCCCCAATAAACGGAGGGAAGTGCCTGCGGTGCGAGCTGAGAGGGCGAGAGAGGCTGTTTCAAACTGGGTGCTCGGAGATAATTTCCTCTTGAACAGCTATTTAGAAGTCACCTGTCACGCTGCACCCAGGAAACTTCTGCGGGGCGGGGTGAGGTTTATATTAGGCTCCTCTCACTTTCCCCAGAGATGTGCTGGGGGGGTGCTGCGCCCCGCTGTGACAAGGAGCCCTCCCAGGGGCCCCCGCCGAGGTGGCCGGGGATACGGGCCCGGGTCACGGAGGCCCCTTGGAGCCCAGACACCCACCGCAGGTGTAGCACCCCTGGCCCGCAGCTTAATTCAGGGCCCGCCCTGCTGTCCACGGGAGTGGCGGGGGTGGGGGGACCGTGTCAGGCACCACAGGGCTGATCCTACAGCCACAGCTCCGAGAGGGGGGAGGGGAAGGGGAGGAGGGGGAGGGGAGGAGGGGAAGGGGGAGGAGGAGGGGGATGGAGGGGGAGGGGATGAGGAGGGGGAGGGGAAGGGGAGGAGGGGGAGCGGAAGGGGAGGAGGGGGCGGGGGAAAGAGAGGGAGGGAGGGGAGAGGAAGGGAGGGAGGGACTGGAGGGGGGAGGAGGACGGTGAGGGAAGGGGAGGGCGGGAGAGGGAGGGAGAGGGCGGGAGCCCCTTCCCCGGGCTCGCTGCCGAGGCTGAGCGCTCTCGTTTCCCTGGAACGAGGCGGGCTTCTCTGCGTGTTTATTGTGTTAATTTAACAAGCCACGCGCCGGTGTTTCCATGGCGGGGAGCACCCTCCCCTCGCCTCCGCTCTCTTCCTCTCCGTCTCTGTTCCTGGGGCCTCCACACCCACACGTTTCCCTCCAAGGAGGACCAGGCACCTTCTCCAGGCCGCGTTCTGGAAGCGCAGGCGGCCACGTGGGCACAGCCCCGGGGGGAGGCTCCTGTCTCCGCTCCCTCCGCTGAGGACGGGGCCAACCGGGAAAGCACCCGACTGCTCAGCGGTGCCAGGGGGTGAGGGGGCCCGGGCCTGGCGGGCGGCGGGGCGGCCCCGAGGACAGCGTGCGACCGGGGTCCCACCTCCCCATGCCCTCCTGGACCCCATCCCCCGTGCATGCCGTCCTCGCCCCTCTAGAACCTTCCTCCACCGTCCCTGCCCCTGGCACCCCTCCCGCGGGGCCCTGGTCTGGGGGGCTCCGGCCTCCGATCTCTCCCGAGAGGAGCCTGGGACCCCCGCGGCCCCCGTCATTTCTGGAGAAAGGCCAGGTGGAGCTCGTGGCCTCTCTAAACCAGTGGGGCCGGGGGTCTTGGAATCCGCATCTCACATGTGTTAGATCCCAGAAGAAGAAACTAACATGTAGAAGGAGTTTCTAACTCAGGGGCCCCACAGCTTATCTCACAAGAAAACAGGTGCCCCATAAACTAAACAAAGAAGGCTGTTCAAAGCTGTTCAAGGCTATCCCAGTGGCCCCTCAAAGGTGTGAGAATGAGGTTAAGTTTAGCTTTCACACAGGACAGGTGTGCCTTGCAGGGTGGGGCAGTTAAGGAATTGGCAGAAGGTTAAAAAGACAAACTGTAATCCACAGTCAGTCCCCCTGCTTATCCACCCACTATCCACAGTCAGTCCCCCTGCTTATCCGCCCACTATCCACAGTCAGTCCCCCTGCTTATCCGCCCACTATCTACTATCCTTGCAAGGTGGAGACTCAGAATAGAGGTTCCCAAAATAGCCTCATAACTTGTTACCAAACTAGCCCAGACTGGCTCTAAAGAAGCCTGGGCATACCCATCATAGTCAGGGGTGGAGATTTGTTTCAACAGTTCCTAAAGTTGCAAATTTGCACCGGGAAACCTATTTCAAATGTTTCCAATCTGGGTGGGCTGCATGTTTCAAATTTGCGTGGGCTAGTTAGGCTTGTGGAATAGAATGTAACCTCTGGAGTATCCAGCCAATGGAGAAACAGGGGAGGGACTTGCAGTTAGGTGTAGGGAATAAATACTGCTGGGTCTATAGTTCTGCGCGCCAACCCCCACATTTGGTTGGGCACCGGTTCTTGCAAGACCATGAATAAATTCTTTTCTTCTCCACAATTGGGTGAGCGTTTATTCCTTTTTAGGAATAGTGCTTGTTTCTCACAAAGGCGGGTAAGGAAAGGTCAGATATATCTGTAAAAACAAACAACCACAAAGGCCTGCTCTCCCCAGCTAGATAACGCAGCTGCTTTCCTAAAAAGAATATTGTCTCAGAATTCTACCAACCACTCAGCCCAAAACTAGACAGGCACTCACCCAATCGAGGCACAGAACATCACAGCAGACACCCTACCCAACGTGGGCTCCTTTTTTCCCTTAAAGAATGCTGCTCTCAGATAGAGAGCGGGAGCCATTATCTTTTTCTTCTTTTCTGCTGGCTCCCACCTGCTTTCTTCCTCTAACAAATCTTAAACTTTATACTTAAACTTCGACTCGCTGCATCGTATGAATTCTTGAACGGCTCCAAACCTAACAACAAGCAGGTTTTCCGTGGGATTGGGGTGGGGGGCACGGTTCAAGATGTCCCCTGCGGAGGCCGCCTGCCCCCTCCTCAGCTCGTGGCCTCCTCTCTGGGGTCCTCTCCTCCCATGTCCTTCCTGGAGCCCTCAACGGTGAAGGCCATCCTCACGGCTCCGGGGTCTGCGGTCAAGGTGGCCGAAGGCTGTGGGGAGGGTCCTCCCTGCCTGTCCCGTGGCTGTGTCCCTCCGCTCCCCATGCACCGGCGTCTCTTGTAAGGACAGCGGTCAGTGGACACAGGGCCTGGCTGAGTCTCCAGGGCCTGGCTGAAACCCTCAATCGGAGCCCGGCTGTAGCGACCCCCTCTCCCAGGCGGCTCACACATGTGGGCTCTGGGGGGACGCGGCCAGCTCTCCACGTGGGGTGCCATCGCCCAGCAACACCCACCCCCCGGGGCAGTGCCCTCGTTCCCTGACCAGGCCCAGGCCGGGTGCTCCAGGGGCTCCGGCCTTTCATGAACCCAGTGAGGTGGACACTGCTGTCAGCCTCCTCTGGGAGCTGGGGAAACCGAGGCACAGAATGGTCACAAAGACGGCTGGCACCACGCAGGCCAGACCCCATGGCATCCAGCCAGAGCCCATCGCGCCTGCGCTGCGCCCGGGGGGGCCTTAGGGTGCCCCCGTGTGGCACATGGCACCCGTGAGCGTGACTGGCCTTTTCACCATCTGCCACAACCAGGAGCAGATGCCCAGGGGAGCGGGGTGTGGGCGATGGCGGCCTGCTGCCCGGGAACCACCGTGGGGGGCTCCCCAGCTCCTTCCTTGGCAGCCCCCAAGAGCCCGCCGTCCAAGTTGAGCACAACTTGGGATAAATGACCAAGTTATGAATTAAATACAACAGAAATGTAATTACAGCGGGAGCCGGTTGGGAGTAAACCGGATTATCCAAGCAGCAGCCACTCCACGGTTATCGCATGCGTCTTTCTAACGTGTTGTTTACTCGAAAACATCTAAGTGCAAATTACCACTCTGGACAATTGCTCTCCCTGTGGGGGACAGGCCGGAGAGGACGGGGCCCGGGACTGGGGGCCTCTTTCTCTCCACCCAGCCCCCCAGGAAGGGGCTAAACTTCTCCCCAAGGAAACGCTGAGCCCTGACGCTGGCCGGGCACCCCCCCGGAGCTTCTGTGGCCCCCACTGCCTGCGCCGCGTCCCCTGGAGGAGGGCGGTGCCCTGACCCAGCCCAGGCCAGGCCGATCCTAAAGGCAGAGCCCTGATGGGACCCAACCGCAGAACTGGGTTAGGACCACATTCCACTGGGACAGCACCTGGGGGTGTGCGTGCGCGCGTGCACTTGCGCTCCTGCACTTACGCTTGTGCACACACACCTGCGCACAGTGCTTTCCAACGGAATGACGCCGTGTGCTCTACGCAGATGCCCGAGTCCCGTGAACTCGTGTAACCACCCCCCCAAGCCCAGTGGTGGCCTGCCCAGCCCCCTCCCGAGGGAGCAGACCCTCCCCAATTGGGGGTGCGGCATTATGGGAAGGATGGGCCTAGGGTCTGGCTGTAAGGACCCAGGAGCCCCCACCCCACCCTGGGAGGGAGATATCCCAGGAAAATCTGAGCCCTGGGGCCAGCGGGGTCTCCTGCACGGCAACCAGAGCAGCCCCCAGAGATGGGCTGCGGCGTAAGCCCCCCAGCAGGTCGTCAAGAATAAGTTGCAAGCAGAGGTGTACAGAACAGCATGACGGCGCCCAGCGCAACCTCCAGCCAACCTTTCAGGCGTTTTCTGCTCATGTGAGACGTCTGCTGTGAAAATGGGATCCCTTCCACCTCTCCAGCGTGGCTTGGAGCATTTCCTCGCCGGGTCGCGCGGACCTGCCTGGCAGAGCGTCCCGTGCGGCTCACTGAGCCGAGCCCGCTGGAGGATGTTCAGCTGTGCCCACCTTTTCGACGTCCTGCGCAACAAGGGCAGGGAACAAGCTGGCGCCTGCAGCGGGGCGTGTGTCTACCTCGTTCCCTCAGCAGGGCCTCTGGGGCGCGGCTGTGGATGTTGTGAGCTGCCCTCGGGCAAGCTGAGTGCCCAGCTCCCAGCAACGGGCCTGAGTCAGGAGGGAGGCCCTGCCCTCCAAGGCTGGCTCGGCTCCCGGCCATGGGCCGGTGGGGTGGGGTGAGCCTGCCGGGCGCCCCGGGCCCAGGGGGTCAGCAGGGTCGTCTCTGAACGGTGGGCAGGTGGCATTGGCCTGGATGTCCCTCTTTGTCTGAAAGGTCTTTTTTTCCATCAGAGGCACAGGAACATCACACGCCTGACCTTTCTCAGAGTCCCCAGGGAGGGGCTGCAGGAGAGGAAGGCCACAAGAACCTCGTGGCCCCGCATCCTCCAAAAAGGGTCCTTGGAGCAGGTGTCGAGAGTGGCCCAGGCAGATGCCAGCTCTGCTGCCCTGGGCGAGTGGGGCAGTGTGAGGTGGGCAGTGCGAGGTGGGCAGTGTGGTGGGCAGTGTGAGGTGGGCAGTGTGATTGGCAGCGCACGGTGGGCAGTGTATGGCAGGCAGCAGCCAGCCAGCCCCCCTTCCCTGCCAACTGCTCCCCACAGTCCCGTCCTCCAGGGCTCCCTCGCTCGTCCAGCAGGCACTTACTGAGCACCGATGCCGTGCTCGAGGAGGACGAAGCATCCACGTCCCCAGCTTCCATCCTGCAGTGGGCACTGCCAAGGAAATCGCACAGCATGTCAGAGGAAAGCAAACGGCAGAGCACGGTCGGGGGTCATGGCTGTCTGGACGTGGAGAGTGGGCTACAAGTTCCCCCAAGGTGACCCCGTGGGCCTCGTAGGGAGCTGATGTTTGTCGGAGCCCAAGGGAGGGAGCTGCCTTGCCAAGGCCCTGGGGCAGGAGCGGGTGGGTGTCCGAGAGGAGCAGCGCGCAGCCCCCGTGGCTGGAGCGGAGCAAGCGAGGAGCGGGGGTCAGGAGTCGGGGCACCGCTGGAGAGGCAGGGGGCGACTGGGCCAGCTGATGGGGCCTGGACAAATGTCCCCCTGGCCGTCGGCTTTCAGTCCTGTGTCCTCATTGTATGAGTGGGGATTCTCCGGAGACACAGAACTGAAGGGAGGTGTGTGCGTGTGTGTGTGTAAATACCACGAGATCTGGAGGGGGCTCGCAAACCGTGGGGTTTGGCAGGTGCCCCCTCCACAGGGCTGGCTCCAGGGGGGAGCTGCAGTGAAGGTTCCGATGACTCGCCAGGAGCCGCTGGCTGAAGTGGCGGAGGACGCGCCCCTTTCTGCCTGCGGACACCCTCGGTGCTCCCTCGGAGGCCAGCGCCCGACTGCACGGGCGTCTCTGGCTCTCGCTGCCGGGCAATCGCAGCTGATCGTGGATGGAACCAGCCGCCGGAGCGCTTGGCAGACAGATGCTTTCAACCACAAACCATCAGGCCAGGGCCGCTTGACCAGACAACTGGCACCCACAGCCTCTCCTTAGACCCCACCTAACCTCGAAATAAACACAGTGACCGTCACACTTGCTGCCCCACATGCAGCAGGAACGGCACTGGCTCTCGCCGGAAGGGGGTTGCAGGTAATGTTGACCCTGCAACTTGATGTCCTGTAACTGAAACGCCACGAAATGGGGCTCGTACAGTTTGCATCGTATGATGAGGAGATGGCCTAGGGAAGGCAGCCACGATGCTTTGTGTGTTTCTGCACGCACACTCACAACGCAAGGAGGACGTGCCCAAGTCGTTCCAGGCCTCACTTCTGTGGCTGGCCTCGTGGCCATAGCTGTGTTTATCTTGCCTTCTTGGCCGCCGTGGTCTCTGCCTGGTGGGGTGGCCCAGCCTCCGTCCCTGAAGTTTCTGGTCCACGGCCGCCCTGCTTGGACTGCGTCATTGCAGTTTTCTGCTGACTTCAACACGGGGCAGGGTGGCACCAGGGACCCCTAGGGGGTCCCCCACATTCCAGGCAGACGCTCCCTTCCCTGCCTGTCAGTGGATGCACGAGGAGCCCAAAGCGGCCGGCAGGGTCTCGCCTCCCAGTTCCGTGGGCTCCCTTGGATCTAAGATTCCAGACGTCCCCGAAATCCTGGCTCCTCTCAAGCACCGATCCCCTCCCACCCCTAGGCCTTGACCGGCAGGAGGGGCAGGACTTCCTCAGCCTCAGAGTCCTCTGTCCAGGAGAGTGGGTGCCCCCCAGGGTAGCCCCATCTATTCCCGCCGAGGGTCCCCAAGGGTCCAGGACCCCCTGCTGGACCACGACCAGACCAGAGTGGTGGGCATCTGTCTGCCTCCTCCCCTCCAGCCACCCCCCACCCCCCACCCCACCCCCCCATCCACCCCTGGCTGCCCCTCTTACCAGGTGGCACAAAGCATGGGCAATCGTTTAATTGTCATTTAATTATGGTGGGACTTGGGTGAGATTCCAGAGCTTCATTTTGATGCATTCGATGTCCTCATAGCATGTTTTGATGTTTTTATGCCTTTAATATCTGATTGGATTCTTAGGACTCTGCTGTCTATCATTTCAAATTCTGTTGGTTCTTGGCAGAATTAAGCATTATGTCCGCTGCTGACAAAGAACGGGTGTTTTCTCCACTCCGTAAAACATCCTCTTTTCCAAATTTGTGTAAATTCTCAACTTCATCCAGAAATTAGGAAATTGCTATGGCTTCCTCTGTATTTTGGTAAACAGATAAACTCAACAGGAGTTTAGTAGTTTTTTCCAGAAGGGATTTGGTAAATCCTGAGTTCTCACACTCCAGTCTAAGCCAGCCTGACTGGTGGGAGGCTCTGGGGTGGGGTGGGGGCTTCTATCCGTGACCCCCAGTTTCAGCTCATGGCGGGTGTGCCGGCTTTGCCGGGGGCATCCTAGTTGATCACACTCGACGTCGCCTGCTGGAATCTGGTGAGTGTCCAGGGAGAATCTTGCTAACGATGCACATTCCTGGGCCCCACCTGCAGAGCCTGACTCGGTGGGCCCAGGAATCTGCATCCTTTGCACGTGTCCCAGGCGATGCTGCTCAGGTTGAGAGCTGTGTGCAGTCTTTGGGTATCGCAAAGGCCCTGCTGCCCTTGAAGCGGCCGCCGTGCCGCAGGAGAGGAGCCCCATCCCAGGGAGTGTCTGACCAGTGAGAAGGGAGGGCTGACCTGGAGCCCTCCCACCTGCCAGGTAGCCTTGACGAATACGTGGGCCGGGATCCTGGGCAGGTGTCCCAGCAGCTTGGGTGTCTTGGGGGTGGGGCTCAGGTTGGGAGGGTGCAGCAGACTGCTGGGGCCCCGCCCATCTCCTCTCCCCTTTACCTGTGGGCTCCCGCCTTGCCTCCTGGCCCGAGGGCCTCCCTGCGCTCAGAGCTGCTCTGCTACGCCCCTGGCAGGCCACAGGTGTGGGCACTGAAGGTCTCCTGAGCAGCTCAGCCAGTGCCTGTGAAGGGGGCACCCCACTACCCCACCCTCAGGTCGGACAATGCCATGGTGCGCGCTGTGCTGGCTCCCCGGGTTCCCCAGCATGCCGGAGCCCGTCACCCACCGAGGTGGCTGATTGAACACACACCTTCCCTTCCGTTTTGCCCTCCCCACCCCCTCCCAGCACCTCCCAAATAAACCCCTGCACCCAAATCCTCCTGTCAGGGTCTGCTTCCGGGGGACCCCCACCACGGCAGTGGGTGTTCTGGTGCTCTCTTGCTGCAGCACAGACCCCCACACCTAGGGCCAGCAACAATGTCCGTCACCGATTCTGCTCCCCCGGCAGACACAGGGCTCCGCGCTGCTCCATGCAGGGCACCCAGGGGCCTCAGCTGAAGGTGGGAGGAGGCCGCTGGGGCGGGCCATCGCCAGGAGCCCAGTCGGGGCTGAGGGGCAGGTGCTTTGGCCCCTCTCCACACGCACCCCAATGTGGCTGGGCTCCAGGTGCGGCCCCGGCACCACCTTTCCCAGCCTGGCCTCGCAGGTGACCGAGGGCCACACCCACTGGGTGCTGTCAGTCGATGCACCTGTGTAAAGGGGGCTTCACAAATCTCTGCTCGATGCGGGAGGGGCACGGGGCATGGGGCGATGTTGTGGCCACTTTTGGAACATGCAAACTGTCAGTCTGCTCTCTGGATGCAACAATTTACCATCCACGGTGAGCTCATCCTCTCCCTGGATGGCCCCCTCAGCCTCCTCCCCGCCGATGTCAGGCCCAGGCTCACACCCCAGAATCCTGGCATCAAAACCAGGTCCAGGTGTGGCTGAGGTGCCTTCCACCCCCCCCTCCTCTGCAGCTCAGGTGTGTGGCTCAGGTGTGCAGCTCAGGTGTGTGGCTCAGGTAAGTGGCTCAGGTGTGCAGCTCGGGAGAGCAGCTCAGGTGAGCAGCTCCGTGAGCAACTGCCTCTCACTCTGTAGAGCAGTGAACCACAGAGAGAGTTATTTGCCCCACACAACCTGACACAGACAAACGCCTGCGGGACAGACACAAGACACTCGTCACGCCCTCCTGCTCTAAAAGGGAAAAGGAGAGGGTCGCTGTATCCACTGGTCCTTAGCACCGCTGAAGTCCACCTGGGGACCCACTGCCATTTCCTCGTTAGGGCTCGGTCGCCCTGGCAACGACTCTCCACAGCTCTGGCCCCACCCTCTGGGTCACCTCCCTTGTTCAAAACACACAGCCATGTTTGCGGCTGAAGAATTTTCACAAACTACTAAAATGCACTCAAGAAGAAATAGAAAACACAACAGTCCTATATCTATTAAAGAAATTGACTTGTACTTAAAAACCTGACAAAGAAATGTCCAGGTGCAGATGGTTTCCCTGGTGACTTGTGCCACACTTTTTTTTTTTGGTAATGCAATTTTATTGAGATATACTCACACACCATACAATCCATTCAAAGTGTGCAATGAATGGCTCACAGCATCCTCATACAGTTGTGCGTTCATCACCACAATCATTTATAGAACACTTCCTTTATTCCAAAAAAAAAAAAAAGAAAACCCAAAACATCCCATACACTTTATCTCCTTTACTATCGACCCCTAATATTGGTGTGTTACATTTGTTACTGTTGATGAAAGAGTTTTAAGATATTACTGTTAATTATACTCCATAGTTTGCAATAGGAACATTTTCCCCACATACCCCTCTATTATTAATTCCTTGTAATAATGTTGTACATTTGTTCTATTTCATGAGAGAACTTTTTAATATTTGTACTATTAATCTCAGTCATCATCCACCACAAGATTCACCATTATTCCCGTAGGTTTTTTTTTTTTTTTTTAGAAAACACATATAATTTATTAGATGGACTCAAAAATCATCACAAATCAATTTTAGGCACTTCTTGAGTACAGACTACAGGAATTTTCTACCAAAGAACAGTGTAACTAGCAGGCAACACCATAAAGATTTAAAGTTTGGTTTTTAGAACAATAAATAAGGCCAGACAACTGAAAAGATTGCATAACTAACCCAACTGCATCCTGTTACATTTTTTGTAATTCCACATACAATTATAGGGTTTAGTAGAAAATCAACTTTTAGTATCCAATGTTTTAAATCCTGATTCCCTTTCCTTTATTCCACATGATGGTCTTAAAACAATCTATCATACCTTCTTTGGGGCAGCATGATATAGTTTTATTTTTGTACAAGTGGAGCTTTAAAGAAGTATTTTCTATATTACACCTGCATCTACAAAGAGTAAATACATGATAGCTGACTATTTTGATGTCTTATAAAGCCCATTTCAATAGGTCTATTTTGTAAAAATAGGCTTCTTATTACTAATTTCCCTAGGCAACTAACTAATGTTCATCCTTGTTCTTTAAGTAAACATCAGGAAAGAATGGCATGTGGGCAACAGTTTTAAAGATTTCTTTAGGTTAAACACAACATATAAATCTGGTTTGGCATCTTTTTAACAGTTTAAACTGTTCGTATTGGTATTCTTCAAAATGCAGCCCATTCTTGGTAATGGAAAGATAATACACTTATTACTTAATCCTCTTCGTGCCTAAAGAGTAGGTCAAAGAGCTGGCAGAGTCTGGGTAGTTCTCTTATTTTTCCGAATCTACTTCTTAGCATATGAGGCTAAAATTAAGAAGCTTTAAAACATCAAAAGGATTTTGCTACTACTGTCATGTATATACTGCTCAAAAAGCAAACTTGTGACAATGCTCGTGAGTGACCAAAGTCCAAATCAATGAATCAAGCCAGTGTTGGGAAGACAGAAGAACTGGAGAAGCTACGGGGAAACTAGTGGTGTGGGAAACAATGGGTATAGTCAAAGTTAAGAATACCCCCAGGACTGATACGGCATGTCTTCATTGATGGTGAATGAAAATACAGGAGAGCAAGGGATACCTGAAGCAAGGAAAGAAGTTTGGGTTTATTTAGACAGCAAGAGGGGTCAAAGTTAAGTCATGTGAAGAAAACTTGTCTTGATCCAGCTTTGTAAAAGGGACTGATGCAAGGATACAACTGGGCAATTGAGTGATGACCCCAAATTCCACAGATAATTTACAATGTGCTGCTTACCCCTCTATATACAAAGTTAAACAAACTACAGATATATTCCTAAAAATGCCTGCAGAGAAAACTAGAAAGTAGTCTAGCTTTTCTATTTACACTAATATAAACAGATTTTGAGGTTGTCTGTACTGTACGTGGTTGCTGTAGTCACAGCAAGAAATGTAAGAGGGGACAAGAGTCCCACTTCTAGGCATCTTAATACTATACACTCAGATGAAAAGGAAAAGAAAATCTCAGGGACTTGGTGCCTTTCCTTGAGCTTTCCGCACTTCTGTGATCTCTACTGTCAAGTACCTACTAGGTACTTCTTAAAGGCCAGAAAAACTCGTCTATTTCATGTCACAGTTCTAAAATCACCACAAATATCTGTACTAAAAATGTCAGCCTACAGTGCTAAAGCACTTTTTTTTTCATTCTTAAGGCAAAATATCATATAAGATGAAGACTTCCCGACCCACTCCCTGCTCCCAACGCACCTGCCTTATTGTATTCTCTGGCCATTGTGAGGGCCAAGATGTGCTGGGAAACTGAAAGAGAACTGAAAATTTCACAGAGTCCTCAATACAATGTGTAAGATATAATTTATAAATGCTATTATGACAAAATTAAAAATATTTAAATGCTAATAGAGACTTTTACCAAGATATAAAGAGAAGCTATACTACTTTCAAGATTGGTATCAAAAAACAGGTTAAATACAGCCACATGTACAGAGGTATGAAGCTTTGTTCTTTTCAAAACTGAGAATGACCCTAAATAAAATGTTTGTTTACACACAGAAGTGGCATATTTAAAAACCATCCTTTGCTTAATTCCATTTATACTACGTGTAAATTGCCCCTATGACTATTCACGATCCTCTTCAACTTCTTTGGAAGTAATACTGTTAAAATGATTTGATATTTTCATACTTGATTAAATCTTTTTTTTCTCCCGGCTTTAATTTTTTTTTTATGTACAAGAGCATAGGCACCATCTTATTTCTAATGCTTAGCCCAGAAGGCAGAAAATAACAAAAAAAATTAAGTTTTATAAATGTAGTAAAAGATTCCATGCATTCTCAGGATGCCGTATCAACAATTCAAAACTAAACCTGCAGTTGCAATGTAGTGCGTGCTTTAAACATCCAATTAATAATAAACTTCAGCCAACACCTTGATGATACGGGAATGTGCTCTTTTACTGAAATGAGGTGGCTGCCAAAGGACTAAATGCATGATTATTCAAATTGAAAGATAGAAAGGGCAAAAAGTATGGATTTGTTGGGCTACTTTACAGAATATTTGTCTATGATAAAACTGTAGCATCTACAAAACAGATTTGGGTTTTTAAGGGAATTTTTATTATACAAGTAATTTCTTACGGTGATTAGAAAGTTTTGAGAACATATGAATAAATAAAGCTTAGTAGTTTAGGATTTACTTTTGTAAAAGCATGTTGACAAATATTAAAATGTTATACATGCACATTAAACATCATAATATGAATCTAAAACACAAAACATCCAATGTGGAACACTGATTTCCCATGTCTGACTTGGATTTAGATGCTGTTTTATTTTATTGAAATGAACTTCCAAAATTTTGTCAATGCTTATAGAATGTACTATTATTTCTCACTTAAAACCTTCAGGAAATCCAAAAGCTGGTATTAAAAGTAGTCGTTTTTCTTCTTGAATATTCTAAAACATGTCAGTTTGAATTAGCCTTCAGATTTTCAGGGCATAAATGAGATGCAAGTCAGAGTACCCAGAATATATTTTAACACATTTATGATAAATTTACAGTATGACAGAAATACCTTCAACTTTCAGATAATGAAAAAAAAATACCTTAAGTAAACATAAAAGTTATGACAGGTCAAGTTACTTCTTAGTGAGAATGATACATCACATCAATCAATTTTTATACGAAATTCTTAATTAAAAGCATTCAAAAAACATCTGCCTCTTCTAATTGTCAAACTGTGTTCATGTGGTCGAAGATGATACAAGACAACTAACAGAAATAAAATATGTCAAACTATTCCAATTCCTAAAATTAGAAATACGAAATTATTGTTGTTGCTTAGAAAATATGCTTCAGTTTTCATCTGAAATTTACTTTAAATGCTCAACGTATAAGTTAATACCAAAAAATATTCTATTACTTCTCTGGATAGACATGTTTCACAAAACATTTTCAATTAATGTTGAAAAAAATTACTTGATAATTTTAATCACAAGTAATGACTGATTAGTGGATCAACAATTTATTCATTAATATAGATGGCATACGGACCTATACACGGAATGATCTGATAATTATTTGCCGTGTAATTCTGCCCATTAGAAATACTTAAGCCAAGAATTTGATATAAGTTCCATTCAGTTTCAGTATATGTTTCCGTGTGATTTGATCAACAAAAAAATATGTACTCAACATCAAGTTTTTTTCCTTTTTCTTTCTTCCTTTCTTTTTTTTTTTTAAGAGCAGTTCAATGATTTGGGGGTTAGTTATTACAATACAGAGAACCTAAGGGTAAAATTACAAAATGGCACTTAACACCAATGCCAGTACTCATCACATATGGTTACAACTAAGGATAAATTAATTTTCGTGTTACTCACTTTTTTTGAGAACATAAATCAAAGCCATTAACTCAAACTTGAGGTATATACACAATACATACACAACATAATACAAAATACTTTTCATAGGTAACACTACACATTAAAATATTGGGAACTGAATATCTGTGCTGATTTGTACTGTGACTTATTAGAACAAGAAGAGAACAACATTCAACTAGGGAGGTTTATACTGACAATAAAGGTCTTAAATGTCTTCCTTCTTTTATACTTACCACAGGCTACACAATGTCCTGAGAGGGGTCATTTTCATTATGAGAAAAATGTCAGTCACAGCTTTAAGATTTAACTTTGGAAGGAACTAATGAGAAAGACAATTGGAAGGTTGTTTTCAAATAAGTGGTCTTAATTTTTCTTCTTATAGAAAAAGTTTAAATCAGTTTATTATAAATATATCTAAACCATTAATTTTTGCAGCTTTCAGGAAAAGTCCAGCACTTTGTTTACACAAAGTTTATGAGAAGAGGTCAGCAGAGATCATCTAATCTGAAGTCGTGACATTATCCACTCCAGTCCTCGCACAGTCCCTCGCCTGTAAGAGCACAGCATGCCTGGATAGGCCACTGGTGATCTTTAATAGAAGTTAGTTTCAAAAACTGGGAGACTTCTGCTACAGTCATACATTCTTTAACATCTTGTTTATTAGCAAAAATCAGCAATCCAGCTTTTCTTAGGTCCTCATGCGCTAACATTTTATACAGCTCTTCTCCGGTTACAGAAATCCTTTCTCTGTACTGTCCACAGCAACTATTACAAACTCAGTGTTAGTGTAGTAAATGTTCCAGGAAGAACGAAGAGATTCTTGGCCACCAATATCCCACATTAGGAAACGTGTATTATTAACGACTGTCTCTTCTACATTACTTCCTATTGTAGGGGTGTATGTACAACTTCATCCATAGAAAACTGGTAAAGGACGGTAGTTTTCCCTGCATCATCCAGCCCAACAATGATAACTTTGTGCTCCTGGTGACTGAACAGTCTCCATATCCTGGTGAGGAGAATTCCCATTCTCGGGCAGCGGACCCCCCTCCAGCCATCCGCGCCGCCTGGCCTCCCCCGGCTCAGGCTGAGGGCGAGGAGAGAGCCGAGCCAGAGCCTCCGCCTCCGCCTCGGCTGCTGCTGCTCCCGCACTCGCCGCCCGCCCGCTTCCAAGGAACCGGAGGGAAGCCGAAGGCCAGGTCGCCCTGCCGCGTTGTCTGCGACTCGCCTCGCGGGCCACTGTCCTCCCGGGTTTTTTTTTTTTAAATATTTAAAGAGTGCAGGCTTTTTCTCTTTTCTGCTTGTCTTTATTTTATTACTCATCTACCCATACACTGGATAAAAGGAGTGTCTGTCACAAAGTTTCTACAATCACATGGTCACAAGATAAAAGCTGTGTAGTTACACAATAATTATCAAAAGATCAGGGCTACTGGATTACAGCTCATCAATGTCAGGTATTTCCTGCTGCCTTTTCAGTACAGTAGGAACTAGGGATATAAATCCATATTATTATTCAGTAGTCGCAGTCATTTGCTAAATCCAAATTTCTCGTTACATCTCCTCCCTCTCATCTGATCTTTCTCTCAGGCTTCAGGGACGTCTGGTGACGGCCGTTCTAACTTCTTCATGCTGGAAAGGGGCGTTGACCTTCCGGGGCGGAGACATGAACCTGGTGATGTTCTTGGAGAGACGAACACCTCTGGGCTTTGGGGCCCATCTTGTGCCACTTTTAAAGAAGGAACAACCCCTTAGAGATGGGTGCACCCCCCGCTGAAGACCCCGCATCCCTGCCTGCCTGGCTCGGCCCTGAGAGACGCAGCCGGCTCTGCGTGGGGCCTCGGCCTGTGGGCACGTGGACGTGGGGCACCGTCTTGTTCGCCCTTGTTCCTGATCTCCTTATTGGCGAATCAACAAGCTGGCCCCCCCCTTGCTCCCTAATTTGGGGGCTTCTTGGTGGACTTCTCCTGGGCTGCACGGCCCTCTCCACTGTCCTCCTCAGTGGGCTGCGGGGACTGTGAGCCCATGGTCAAGGGTGGGCTCGGGGGACCCGATTCAAGTCCATCCTGACCAGCAACCAGTGGACCCCCTAACTGCAGAGACGTCGTGAGGAGACTTCTACAAGGGGCCCACACCCCCTGGAAGGAAGACCAAGACTGAGAGCTCAGCCAAGCTGAGGCCTGCGATTGCACCCCGAAACCAGGCTGGAGCGAAGCCCTCTTGGGGCCCTGTGCCCGGCTGTGCCCGCTGTGACTGGCCTCGTCCCGGGGCTGACCACTGGGCCCGGCCTGTGGGTTGCAAGGGGCAGGGGCCGGCAGCGTGCGCCCCAGGAGGAGCAGCGGGTCAGGGAGCCCAGTGCCCAAGGTGGGCCCGGGTCCCGCCCTCCAACCCCTCCTAGTGTCCCGGGGTCCAGGCCAGCCGCTGCCCTGCAACTCCCGTGCCCGTGTGCACCCAGTGCCCCCTGGTGGCCGCAGTGGGACCCCAGCCCGGGTGGGGGGCTCCAGCCACTGGGTCTCCCCCACCTCCAAAGACCCGCCCAGGGGGGTGGCCCCCCTAGAAAATAAAAACACAGGACCCCCGTTAGGTCTGCCTTTTCCTGCCCGTCCCGTGTGCTGGGACAGCTCCGGCCCAGCCGCCCACCCCAGACCAAGGGGTCTCTTTGGGGACTCATTGGGGGTTTCTCCTCCCAGGTGGGCCCAAAGCAACATTGATCTCTGAGCTGCAAGCACATGGAGGAAACTGAGCACCCTAAGAAGCTCCGGTAGGGGGTGCAGGCAGAGCCCAGCGTGGACTCGGATGTCCCCCCACGCTCGTGGACTCTTGGTCGGGCATGAAGAGGGCAGTAGCGAGGGGCAGGGCAGGCTGCCGACCCCATGGGCTCTGCCCCTGGCCCTTCGGTCTCTCCGAGGGGTTGGGGCAGTTTCCCCAGCCCTCCAGCCCCCAGGCCCGATGCCCCCTGAACCTCAGTCGCCTGCCCCCCTCTGATGAGCACAGTGACTGTGCCCCAGGAGCCCCCACGGCCTGGGAGGAGCCTGGGAGGAAGGAAGGGGCAAGGGCCGTGGGGCCTCCTGGCTGCTGCCTGGTTATGGTTTCAGGCTGAATTCACCCACCATTTTCAGGAGAGATGTGGACATTATGGATTTTCTGAAAGCAGATCTCTCAGAGAATGACCCTGTCCCAACGGAAAGAGTGGTGGGCGGTGATGCTTGTTACCCAGCAGGAGCCACCTCTCGGGCAGCTGAGCAATCAGGGAGGCAACCCCAGCCATGGGACAGCTTCAGGCAGGGCTCGATCCAGCAGCCTGACTGATGCCCCGGGCCTGGGCTGCCCCTCAGCTCTGGGATCTGCCCTCTGCTGGCAGAGGGGCGCTGGGAGCTCCAGCACCCAGTTCTAGTCCAGGAAAAGAACAACAAAAGACAAAACCCAATAAGATGGGGTGTTTCGGGGTGACAGCTGAGGAGGGTAGGGCTTCTGTTTGGGGTGATGGAAACATCTGACTGGTCTTGGGGCCGATTCCGTGAACATCCTGACGGCCGTCGCCGCGCACACTTTCAGCAGTGGCTGTGCCTTCGAGCTCAGCAAGGCCTGGAAAAGCGAGCTTTAGAAACGGATCCACCGCGGCCCGGACCCTCCTCGACGGAAGGAGCAGAATCGAGGACGGTGGGGGGGTGTGTGCCCTCAGCGGCCAGCTGGAGGTGACGTCTGCAGGGGGTCCTGGGTTCCCACCCTCAGGGGTCCCGGGAGGCCTCCGCCCCCAGGAGTGGCCTGGGGAGACCACCGTCCCTCCCACCCACCAGGCCATCCCCGGCCAAGCCCCCCACGGCCAGGGCATCCCTTGCCCAGGACTCGGGGCACCCGGGACTCAAGTAATTTCTGAGTGCCGTCCTCCGTCCTTGCAGCTTCACCCAGGCCCTGCCCGGGCCCTGGCAGCGGGGGTGGCTGGGCCGGGCTTTATGGGGGAGCCCCCAGTTCACACGCACAGGGGTGTCTGAGGGAGTGGGGGAGGAGACCCCTTTGGCAGGTTTGCATTTGTGGGGGGGGGCAGGCCCACTCGGGGCGCAGGGCTTGGCAGGACCGGGGTGGGGGTGGAGGTGGGGGTGGGGGTGGGGGGGCGCCCGGGACGACTCTGTGCTGCCCCCTGGTGGCGACAGGCCACAACTGCGGACCACTACACGGGGCGCCCAGGACCCCCTGTGGGGAATGTGGGGTCATGTTGCAGGGGACCCCTGGGAAGTGGGGGGAGCAGGCACGACCCAGGACATGGCCCCACAGCTGTGGCCCTGCAGCCCTCTCCGCCCATCCAAGAGGATGGGCCAGGGGCAGAGGACCCGTGTCCCGAGGTGACGGCCTGCTGGACGGAGTCTGTCTGGGGCTTGGCTCCTGGGCACTGCCCTGGGCACCTGGGCGCTGTGAGGTGAAGGGGGCACTTGGCCCTTGGCACTGCAACTCCTACTTCCAGAAGGCCAGCACCTCGGGGCCCCTACGTCCCAGCTTCCGCTTTGCCTCAGGTGTAGCTTCCTCCGAGTGCCACCTGCTAAGACCCGTCCATGTCCGACCCTCCGGGACATGGTGCCGACGCGGCTCCCCAGGAGACCCCAGGCTGGGGCACTGGGGAGAGCTGGAAGGTGGGACAGGGGCCTGGGGGGGCAGGGCACCCCACAGAGGGGCCTGCAGCCTGGGCCCTGAGACCAGGAGGCAGAGGGAAGTACAGACCTGCCCGTGCCCAGGGGCTCAGGACTGGTGAGGGCGGGGGGCTGGGGCCGCCTTTGAGGGGGGCCAGGCACCCCAGACAGGAAGCCCAGGGGCTGAGGGCCCGGCCGTGTCCTCGGGAGGCGAGTGAGGGTGTGGACGTCGGTGAACGGTGTGGGCTGGGCGCTTGGCAGTGTCACAAGGGCAGCTCAAGGAGCCCCCCGGGAGCTGTGCTGAGACCCCGGGACCCGCTTTCCCTGACGCTGTCCTGATGGGACATTCGCACCGACGTAGCCGTGCACAGGTCTCCATGGCTGGGTCCCAACCGCGCTGCTTTGGAAGCCGAGGGGCGTGGATGGATTACAGCGTATCAGTGCTCTACTGAACAGCATTAAAAGCGGGCTGCGGGGCTGTGGGGCTGACACCGGAGGGTGGAGGGAGAAAGCGGAAGATGACGGGGAGCCCGTGGCCTGAGCCTGTTTGGGAACCAGGGGACAAGACGCTTTCAGGAGGACAGACGTCCCCCGGCTCTTCACACCTGCTGTTTCTGTTGCCTAAAATGCTCCTTCCCAGGCCTCGGCACAAACACCACCTCCTCTGGGAAGCCCTCCCTGGTCACCTGCCTCCTGGCACTCCCATCACAGCACCATGGTACTAGCTTGCCTTGTTTCCTTGGCAGGTGCACCCCAACTGGGAACCCCATATCCTCTCCTGCCATGCGCTCTGGATGGCCTTTTGTCTGCCTCCGCGACTCTCGGTCCTCTGGTGCCCGAGTGGTCTCGGGCCTGGGGGGGGCTCTGGAGACTCCCCCAGACTGTGCCACAAAGTTCCTTGGGCCCATCATCCCCAGCTCAGCCATAAAGTGGCCTTGATCCCCTGTGGGGGTGCCCAGGGAGCCTGTGCCCCTCCCTCGGGGCCCTGGGATCGAGGGGTGTTGGATGCAGCAGATGGAATCTCAGAGCCGGCACCCGGCAGGCTCCAACCCGCGGCAGCTGGGACGGACCCCAGGGCCTGCGCCGAGGGAAACAGCTGGCCTGGTGGGACTCGGTTTATTTAACATCCTCAAAATGAAAGAACTATCGAGGTGGAGATGGATCAGCGGGTGCAGGGGACAGGGTTGGGGGCAGTGCTCTGCACGGGGGAGGGCCCTGCGTCCGGCTCGTGGTCTCGGGGCCCCACCCCACGCGTCCCGGTCAGTCCTGGCAGGACACCGGCTAGAGCCAGGTGAGCACGCTGTCGGGGACGCCGGGGGTCCGTGGACATCTCGGTGCACTCCTTGCCACGCCCCATCCCCTAGAGCTGTCTCAACAGGGACACTTTTGAAGAAAGGAAACAAGGGGCTTGTTCTCCAGACGGCAGAGGGTGAGTCTGTGTTGGTCCTGCCCGCTGCTGCTGTCCTCCTTCTTGGGCAGACGCCTGCCCAGCCTTGGCAGGGGCCGGGGAGCCGTGGGCACGGAGACGAGCTTTCTTGCACACACCTGAGCACACCTGGCTGCCAGGTGCAGGCCCAGGCCCGGGCTCGCCCTCTCCCTGTCGTGGCCCAGCTTCCAGGGAGCCCGCCCTGTCCCTCGCCTGCCCGTGCTCGGGTGGGGTGGGGGTGTGAGGAGCTCCCCGGGAGAGGCAGCGTCCCCCTCAGGCTCCGCGAGGTAACAGATGCCTGAGGGTGAGGCCCCAGTGCCCAGAGTCTTTCCCGGAGACAGGCCGGGGGTCCGAGAACGGGCACCCACCCGGGCACTGCAGCCTCCTCCAGGACGATCCCCGGCAGCGTCGGCAGGTCCTGGACCACCCAGGGCTCAGCGGCCCTCGGAGGGGACACAGGCCCCCAACCTGCCCAGGGTCGCGTGCCTCCTGGTTCATGCCCGCTCACTTACACTCACCCCTTACACACACACCCTCACGTGCCCCTCGTTCTCCCACTTATAAACAGACTCACACACTCACATTCACCCTCAGCCTCATTCTCACACACTCATCCGCCCTCATTCTCACCCTCACACACACACACAAATTCTCACCCTCAGGTTTACACACACTCATGAACACACCCAGCCCCTGCACACTCCGTGACGCCCACTCGCTCACGCCCCCCACCCTGACCCCCCGTTCCAGGTGGCATCTGGTCATTCACGGCACGGCAGGAAGTGGGGCCCAGGACAGGCCCAAGGGAGGAGCCACAATGGGGAGGGGTCACGAAGGGGAAGGGGGGCCTCACCTGGGGGCCGAGAGCTCTCAGGTGCGGGGAAAGTCCGGCCCGGCCCGGGGCACAAACAGAAACACACGTGAAGAGCACCTGGAGCCACAGAACTGCAAACTCACAGCAAGGCACGCGCTGGAAGCGGTACGGGGAGGGCACTGCCAGTGTCCCTGGGGACAGAGGCCAAGGCCCGAGGCCATCTGCACACACCACGCTGTCGGCCACAAGAACAGTTTCACAAATGGTTTTATACAAAAATGTCAATTCATAAATACATGTTTGTGCAGGTTGCTCCCGCCCCACCCGACAGGCTGCACGGCTGCCCCGGGCGAGCTGGCTCCCCGCTTCACAGGAGAAACAGGCGGTCAGAGCCAGGCGAGCGGGCGGCAGAGGCGATGGCCCGCTCAGAGGGCAGGCAGCCCCCGGGCTGGGGACGGTGGCTCCCCAGGACACTGAGCACTTGGGGTACAGCCTTCGGGAAGAAACCAGGGCCGTGCACAAGTCCACGTGCTGTCCAGCAGACACCCCCGCCACGGGCAGCTCCCCATGTCCCCCCGAGAGCAGCTGCCTTCTCTGCCAACTGTGAGCACTCCTGGGGAATCCGGGAGCACAGATTGGAGGCTTTCAAGAAGAGGGGGAGAAGCCCTGAGCCCACAGACAGCAGCCTTCAAAACCGTGATGCAATGAACCAAAGGTGGCGCCATCTGTCTACAGAGCAGGCGGGTGACGTGCCCGGCTGACCCCGAGGCCCATCAACACAACCTGGTTACTTCCACCAGGAAAAAGGGGTGTGAAAAGACGGGGCGGGAGCAGCGCAGTCAGGCCGGCACCAACGAGGGTGGGAGGGGCGCCGGCAGCTTCCAGGCGGCCTCGTTCTTCCTGCGTTCATTTCTCTTCAGGGCCTTCTGGTTTGGCCATGCCCCGTCCATCAGCTTGGACCCCCCGGGGCCGCTCCACAGACCCCAGACTCCAGCGCCGTGGACTGGAGGGTTCAGCCCTCACAGGAAGAAATCATTCGGGACGGACGTGCACGCAACGCTCTCGGGCTCGGCCGGCTGGGCCGCATGGGGCCGCGTCCCCGAGGGCAGGGGTCAGACGTCGCTCTGCAGCTGGACGGCCGAGGGGCCGTCGGAGGCCGAGGACTGGCTGGGCAGTGATGCCTCCAGGCCGTCGGGAGACCCTGGCGGGGGCCTGTACAGGCCGCAGGCCACCGCGAAGAAGAGCAGGCCCAGAACCTGGGGAGAGGAGGAGCTGCTGGACGCTGCCCGAGAAGCTTCTGGAAGCCTAAGTTCCCGCTCCCACCCTCCTCCTGGGGCTTTTCACAGGGTCCCAGGAATGGCCCTGCTCCCTCCTCTGGAGGAGGAATTCCTGGGGTGGACACCGCTATGTAAAAAGGGAATGAAGGACAAAGGCCACAGGGCTGAACACAGACATCTGGGCCCAGGGGGGAGCCTGGTGTGGGCTCAGGGGTGCCCCCCAAAGATCCAAGTCCTCACCCTCGGGGCCTTGTCCACAGGTGGGATTAAGGCACAGATCACAAGTGGAGGACAAGTTGTCTTTATAAGAGTGGCGCAGGGCAGAGCCGGGGTGGGGAGGGCTGCCAGGAGCTGGGAGGGGCGAGGGGGGCCCTTCCCCAGGCCCCTGAGGCCGCATGGCCCTGCTGGCTCCTTGGTTGGAGCTCCTGGACCTGGAGGCACGAGGCTTAAACGCCTGCAGTTCTCAGCTGCCCGGTTGGGGCTCCTCGGGCAGGACCCCGGGACCCCCGCACAGAGCTGGCCTCAGTCCTGCCAACGGGGCTCCACCCGTGGCTCAGGCCTTGCAGACGGTCACGTGGCCTTCGGGGTCTGGACTCCTCGCCCGTCTGGAGGCTCAGGCTGGTCCCCGGCTCCCGGCCTGGGGGGGACGTGGCTTGAGGGGCAGCATGCTCGGAGGACCCCCCCGGCCTCGGACAGCACCCAGAGAGCACGGAGAGGGTTAGTGTTTAAACCCGCCTGCGGCAGACGCTCCCCTCCGTGCTTCCGGGAGACCTGCCTGGTGCTGGCTGCCCAAAGCCCGCGGGACGGAGGGCGCCGGCTCCGGCTGCAACACACCCTAACATGAGGGCGACTGTGGGGCAAACCCGCCAGGCCCGCTACGCCCAACTCAGAGGCCTCTGAGGCCACGTCCCCACGGGCCTGGCATCTGACTGGGCACAGGTCCTGGGCACCCTCTGCATGGCTGCCTGCCGCCCCGGGCAGACGGACGCACAGGACACGGGAAAACAGAGTCAAGGGACGCCCCCGAGCGACCCCCGCCACCCTGCAGAGCCGCAGAAATCCCTCCTCCCGCATGGCCTCCCGCGAACCTGCCGGGACAGAAGAAAGACACCACGTGGCCGCTCTCGTGGCACCTTCCTGAAAACCCTTGACCAGGGGCTCCTGTGGGGGGCGTCCTGCACCACCCCCACAACGGGACCCCCAACGGGACCCACGATCCCCTCAGCGTCACTGCTGGCCCTGGGGTTCCGTTTTGGTCGTGAGATTTCAAGCCTTTTCCACCAGGGGGAGGTTCCCAACCGGAGGCTGTGCATCCCCCCTGTGGAGCGTCAGCCAAGTCAGAGCCGGAAGTTTCTCCAACGGCCTGACGACGGGGTTGGGTGGGGGCCATGACAGGGTCCACTCGGGATGGGAGAGGAGCACCATTGCCTGTGGACCCCCCGAGGCGGTCGGGCCCAGAGTGGATGGGGCTACTGGGGCCCCTGCCCTCCACCAGGGTCTGCCCCCTCTGTCCCCCGCTGCACTGCATCGTCGGAGCCCCATGCCCTCCGGGAGCTCCAGGGCTGCAGAGAGGCTGCTGGGCTCTGGCCTCCGCCCCTGCTGCCTGCAGCCACGGGCCCTGCTCACCTTATACACGAGCCCGGCAACGAGCATGTAGTGGCTCATGGCCGCGTTCTGGTAGACGAAGCAGGAGCCGGGCTGGCCACACTGGTCCTGCCAGAGCAGACAAGCCTTGTCGATGACCCAGCCGAAGGCGATGGGCCCCGGGATGCTGCCTGCGGAGAGAGGGCGCTCAGAGGCTGGAGGACGGCACCACGGGGACGTGGGCCGCCATGTCCCCAGGGCTCCCCAGGGAACACAAGCCCTCCTTCCTCGGGGACGGGGAGGGTCCCCAGTGGTGTCCAGCTCCGTGGGAGCCTAGGGGTTAATGAGAAAAGATGCCTCTGGGCAGGTGAATCGCAGGACATTGGGGGCAGGGCCCCTCCCCAGGGCAGGCACAGCTGGGCACATGGACACCCGCGGCTTGGTGTGGAGACCCCTGCCCGGTGTCCCTGTAGCATGGCGCAGTACCTAGAGTTCGCACGACGATCCACTGGATCCCCAGTGCAAAAGATCTCTGCTGGTCACACACACACCTGCAATAGACGCCACAGCCTCAGTGCCGGGGAGCGGCCACGCCTCTGACCCCCATGCCGGCCGGCCAGGTCCGGCTGTGCCCCCCGGTGGGCACCTGGTCGAGAGGCTCCGGGATGCACAAGCAGCAGGTCTGCCCTGCAGAGGCCCAGCGTGCACCACACAGCTGCAGCCTGGTCTGCAAGGGAAGGTTCTGGAAAGGAGCAAACCCAGGCCCTGGTACTTACCGCAGGGTCGCCGTGAGCGCAGGGATGCTGCTGAGGAATGTAAAGATAATTACAACGAAAACGAAAACCAGAAGGAGGGGCTTTCTGTGACAAGTCGAAGTGCATTTCCCTGCGGTGGCGTGGCCCAGAGCAGAGGACAAATTCTGAGGGACGCAGCTACATTCCCGGTACACCTGGGGAGCCCAATGACAGCGCCGGTTACAGGGGGCAAGGCCGGGGGCCCCCCGAGGGGTCCGGGCGGGCGCGGGGTCTCAGGGCCATGGCCCCACCCACCTTCTGGCCATCTGGGCCCGTGGTGGCCGCTGCAGGGCAGCCCGCGTGGCAGGGTGAGGGGTAGGTGATGCCGTCGGAGCCGCACACGGGGCTGTAGAGCTCGGGCGGGCAGCGGCAGGCGGCGTTGCAGGTGGCCGTCAGCTGCAGGCGGCCTTCGGGCAGGGGGCTGTGGGGAAGGCGGGCGGTGGGACGGCAGCCGGGGCAGCCGAGGCCCGGGGTCAGCCATGGGGTCTCGACCCCTGCACGGGCGCCTGGTGGTCTCGGGGCTCGCCGAGCTCGCCCCCTCAGCGTGGGGCTGCACACCTCCCCTCTCACCACAGGCTCGTTGTCTCTCCAGGGACGCAGAGCTGGGCCCCGAGCAGTGCCACGGCCTCCCAGGCTCCTACTTTCCCCGAAGTGACTGGCTCTGGGACAGGCGATACATTCACGTGGTTAAAAATTCAAAAGTCAGAAAAGCGGGCCAGGTGACAAGGCCCCCAGAGGTGGCCTCCAGCCGCAAGCTCCCAGAGACAACCCGAGTGCGAGGCGGCAGACACACACGCACGCTCGCTCTCCTTCCGCAGAACGACATGACTTCCAGCCTCCCACTGGGGCCAAGCGTCTGCCGTCGCACACGCCACACTGGGCCTGGGCCTTGGACACCCCCCAAGGGCCGTCCCCCCAGAAAGCACCATGAGGTGCTGTTGTCCCATGTCCCAGAGCAGGGGTCGGGCTTGGAGGGGGGCCGGGACCCTTGCGAGGGGCAGAGCTGGGGCCGAGCCTGACGCTTCCCAGCAGGCCTCGTGGTGCCGTTCTACGCGGGGCTGGGGCCAAGTTTTCTGGCCCCCACCGACAGCCCTGTCCCTCAGGTTTCCTGTTGCTACGACCCTTTCCAAAAACTGACCTTGCCCCATGTACCCCTCCCTGCTCCCCTGCACCCACCGGCCCACCGGGCCCTCACCTGCCATTGTAGGGGGTGGTCACGCCGGCCATGGGCACATTGGGGCAGTGCGTGACGAAGACGAAGATGGCCAGCAGGCTGGCCAGGGCGCACAGCAGGCAGAACTTGAGGACGCCCTGGCCACGGAGCCTCAGCTTGTTCACAAGGAAGCCCCCCAGGAGGGTGCCGCCACCGCCCGCCGGCACCACCAGGTACCCTGTGGAGAGGGAGGGACGCAGTGACGCCCTCGGGGAGGCCACAGGGGTGGGCTGTCCAACCAGGTCCTACCTCCTCCACTTAGCAGGGGGAAACTGAGGCACAGGTGAGCACTTTCTCACCCGGGTGGCAGTGTCGACCCCAAGCCCGAGTGCTCAGCCGCTGTCCGGGGTGGGGCCCTTGGCAGGGAGGGGTGGTGTGGGGGGGCTGGAGCTCTGGGAGGTCAGCAGCCCCCTGCCCCGGCCTCAGGGCAACCTGCAATCCCTGCCCCAGCCCCCCGGGACCCTCTGCCAGGACCCTGCCAACCGCCCAGCTCAGCCGCCATCCTTTGGTGGGAATCTGGGATTTGTGGGTGTGCGGCTCCCACACTCATCGGCTCCGGGGGCACAGCTGGGGAGGGGGTGGGGAGGCGACCTCAAAGCCCCCGGGCTTGGGGGTCCCGTCTCCCTGCCTGCAGGAGCCCACCCTCCCACCTGGAGGGGCCCCACCGCCTCCGCCCAGGGCCTGGCTGGGTGACGGGAGCTGGGTGGTCAGCAGGCCCCGCGCTGTGCCCAGTGCTCCTGGGCCAGTGGACAGGACGCGCTTCCTTCCCACCCCTGGGGCCGACACTTGTAAGGATGATAAAACTGCACAGCAGCGGAAGCTGGTGTAAAATTCCCAAATGCTGCTCTGTCTGCTCCTGCCTCGGGTGGAACCTGCAGTTTGTGGTCACACCTGCAGTGGCTCTGTATGGCTCCTTCTAGAAGACATTCTCCCAGACCCTTCATTCATCTGAGAACTAACGAAGCAGAAGACCCCAGGGTCTGGGGAGGTTCTCACCAAACAAGGTGGCAGCCTCCGAGGCACTCAGGCTGAACTGGGACTCGAGGAACTTGGGGCCGAATGTGGACATGCTGGCGATGAGTGTGGCCTCCGTGGCCCCGGCCAGGCAGAGCAGGACGAACGGGGGGTTCTTCAGGAGGAGCCAGATGGAGCTGGTGAGAGGAGGGGCACAGAGACCAGAGAGGAGACAGAGGGTCAGAGCGGGCCAGAGCCAGGGTCTGCAAGGCTGTTGCCCTCCCACCTGCACACCAAAGGCCCCAGATCCAAGAGAGAGGAACGGAGGGAAGGTGAGTGGAGGGCCACGAGGGGCACCAAGCAAGGCCCTGGCGAGCAGGGAACTCGTCATGCCAGCTGAGCCTGCGGCTGGCTTGTCCTGAGGATGCACCCACTGCCCGGTGCTGCCCTCATTGGTTACAGAGGACCCCAGCACCTCCTGGGCTGGGGCTCTGGCACAGAGACCCCGAGTAGCTGCAGCTCCGTTTCATCACCTCACGGTGATACCATGAGCTTTGGTGAGGGTCTGAGAAAGGGAGCTGGGGGCTGGGGTGGGGGAGGCAGCTATGCTGGGCCCCCAGGGGGCTGTCAAGTCCAGGCCTGGACACCCGCCTAGGAAAGGGGGTGGTGGGCCCCCAGAGGCAAGGCTGTTCTCAACCAAGAGCCCCAGGACACCTCGGTACAGTGGTCTTATGGACTCAGAATGAGAACCCCCCCTGGGGAGCCTGGGTGGGCTTGGCTGGCTGCCAGGCCTCTCTCGGTTTGCATCTGGGGGCAGTGGGCACTGGGGGTGATGTGGAGGCTCACAGGACAGACAGCATTGGCCCCTCTGCCTGGCCAGTCCACTGGGCCCATCCTGCCTCTGGCCTCCTGCCTGGGAATGGGTGCGACATGGTCTCCGCGTGGCCCTGGGGGGACATGAGGTCTCCGGGTCCCTGCACCCCCATGTGGTGTCAGTTGTGGAGAATCCGGGGAAAAGGATGTCTCTGCTTGAAGGCTACGGCAAGCTCTGCCAGGCCAGGGTTTTCAGGAGCGCCGAGGAAGCCGTGAACCTGGGTGCCCATATCAAAGCACGGGCTCCATGCCAGGGTGGCCCCTTCCGGCAGGAAAGTCAGCTCTGACTCGGTTTCTCCAAGGTTACAGCAAAGTGGCTTGGGCAGCAAGTCACCCGAGGGCTCAGCTCGGTACACGGGCAGCCCCTGTGCGACGGAGCACAGGCACCCTGAGGGGAGCTGGGCTTGGAGGGCCGAGAAGGGCTGACACACCTGCAGCAGGCCGGGTGCCCGAGGGCCACAGCAATGTCAGAAATGGCCAAGGAAGCCCCTCGAGGTCGTGGGGTCGACTCCAGAACGGGAGACACAAGAGCTCTGAGCACCGAGGGTCTCAGATGCAGACGCTCAGTCCAGGCTTGGCAAGAAGCAGCCTTCGTCCTGCCCCTGCCTCCCGGCCAGCCCCTCGGAAGCACAGAGCGGGCACCCGACCCCTCAGCCACCGACACAGGCTCCCGGACCCCGGCGAGACGTGTCAGCCGCCCCAGAATCCACGGGGACACGCCTGCAGGGGGGTCTGGAAGCCCTAGGTCCCGGCACAGCAGACCCCCCTCACGTACACCCGAGACCACGGGGGCTCGTGACGGATGCCGAATGCCTGACAATGGGGGCGGGGGTCCGGGCTCGAGTCACTGCTCTGTGACCCCAGGGGGCCATGGTGCGAGCGTGACCTTGGGCGTCCCGTGCTGGGTGCTGGGCCACCACAAACCTGCCTCCTGGTGATGAAGCCGGTCGGGAGGGACCCGTCACCCTGCCTGAGCCTCGGCTCAGAGACCCACTACCAGCAAACCCAGTGCCTGTCAAAGCCGTGCCGACTCCTTCGCCCCCCAAAGACTCTCATTTCTGATGTCAAAGGCCCCAAATAAGTTTGATTCTGGGAAAGGAGAGACGTGCCATGTGCCATGGGTGGCCTCTTGGGGGGCGGGTGCCAACGAGGGAAGCCCCCCGTCCCCCGGTGACTCCGAGTGGCCGTTGACTAAAAATCACCCGGAGCAGGATCTGGCCGGCTTTCCTTCGTTCCCCGTCCTGGTTAACACCGGGGAGCCCAATCCTTCAAAAGGCCCCCTCTAACTTCAGGATGGAAGGTTTTCTCTCCGGCCGATACTTGGGTCGTTTGTCTTCAGGACGGAGCAGAATCCCGGGGAAACCCGTCCCAGAAGGAGTCCCCTCCCCAGCCTTCTCCGGCCGTGCCCGGACAGGGTCCCCAGTGGGTGGGAGCGGGCAGTGCCCGCCAGGTGCCAGGGGTCCTCCTGGGGCTCTGCCCAAAGCCGCCCTCGTGGAAAGCACCAGCTTCTTAGACGCTTGGACGGTTTGGCCACGGAGTGGCTCTCTTGCGTGGCCCATGGACTTCTTGCTGCTGATCCCGCGGCAGGCCCCGCGGCTGCAATTCTTGTGTTGAATTTGCTCGGGGAAGCAGTCATGACCGCAAAGAGGGCTTTTCTGGAACTTTCCATTAACAGCCACTGGTCTGGGGAACAACCCCAGGCCTCAGTCTCCTTATTGCAGACGGACCTGGGGGCCCCGGGGGCCTGGCTCAGGCACCCTCAGTCCCCGGCGGCCATCGCCAAGCGCCGTTTCTGCGTGGTGGGGGCTGAGGACATTCAGCCCTCGCCCGGGGCTCCAGCCACACCTGTCCCACCAGGCATCGGGGAGCGGCCGTGCCATGGGGCCGTGTCCCCTTAGTGGGCAGCACGCTCCAGTGGGTCTGGTGGGCGTGGGAGGTGGAGGACCAAGCCCTAACCAGCGCCCCCTTCCCCGCTTCCTCCCCTGGGGGTCCGTGGGGGCAGGGGCCTCCCCTCAGGGCCAGCCCTGGGCCCCAGCACCTGCCTCCTCTGGCCGAGACGTGACCGCCCGAGGGGCCTCCTGTGCCAGCCCTGGGCAGAGCCCCTGGAGGGCCCGGGCATTGGCTCTGGGTCACAAGGAACCCTGTCCCCCACGGATTGGGACCCCAGCAGCACAGGGCTGTGTGTCTGTCCCGGCAGTGCGAGCAGACAGTGATGCAGCTCACGAATGACAAGAGGAGGCCGAGGTGGTGTGAAGACGGTGGGTGAGAGAGGAAGGACACTGGGAAGGGGGCACGGGGAGGGGGCTCCATTGCCCACCCCATGGCCCTGCATGAGGCCCACACATCCCAGAGTCGGTGGGGTGAGGCGGCTGAGCTCGCTGGGCAGGGCAGCTCTCGGGGGATGATCTGAGGGCTGAACCAGCTTCCCCAGGAACCCCTGCGACAGGCAGGTCGGTGGGACCACTCCTGGGGGTGGAGGTGAGTGCTCGTGACCCCGGGGGGCCAGAGGCCACGGGCGCAGCCCCTGGACAGACCTGTGGCACTGGGAAGGAGGCCGGTCTGGCAGGCCGGGAAGGGGGAGGCGCTTGTGCTCGCCCCATGACCCCGATGGGGTCACACCAACCACCCCCCATTTTGGGCACTCAAACCCCCAAGGGCAGAGACCCTCTCAAAGGGTCCCCCGGACATGGGCCTGGATGAGGGAGCAATGGCCGCGGTCCCGGGCCCCCAGCGTTGCTTACAGAGGCAGGTCCCGGACAGTCTTCCCGAAGTCCGGGTCGGTGGCCGCTGCGGGATCCCTGTCCTTCCACCGATATGTCTCGGACGCCCTCATGGCCATGTAGCGCTGGGAGCCTGGAAGGACACGGACGTCAGGGGCCTGCAGGTCTCCTTGCCTGGCTGCCCCCCACCCGGCTCTGGGGGTGCCCACGCTCCGCGGTGGGGTGCACTCACCTGGCAGCTGCCGGGGGTAGCCGAGGATGGGGACGGCAATGAGGAGGGCGGCCACCCCGGCCCCCAGGAAGCCGACCCACCAGGCGCCCACCCACTGAGGGCTGTCCGTGGCCAGCTCCACCCTGTCGGGAGAGGCGGGGGCACCGGGTCAGCTGTGCCCTCCCATCCAGCCCACGGGCCCCGCCTGGCCCTCTCTGTGCAGATGCCCGCAGGGCCCTCTGCCCAGGGGTCCACACGGCTCCGTGCACTGCCTGCTGGCAGCTCCACACTTTCCTGGCAACTTAAAGCAAATCCTGCTGCCTGCTCTACCTCCCCACGGGACGGATGGGTGCCACGCGCTTGCCAGCACTCCCAGGGACGGCGAGAGGCTGCTGGTTGCCCAGCTCCTGCAGTGAGACCGCACTGGGCACTGGCCTGTGGGAGCAGCAGGCCATGTGAGCACCTGCCGGGCCGAGGCAGCAGATGCACAGACGGCTCCCTGGGGCCTCGGGCAGCTCCTGGGACAGAGGGTTCAGCCAGACACTCTGGGACCACCAGCTGGTGACACCATCTGCCCCCACATGAGCTTTTAGTATTAAAAGGTAAACAAGGAAGAGCCATTGGACTGGGCAGCCGCGGCTGGTGGTAAAAGCGGGTCCATGCCCTGAGCTCCCGGGACCGTCATTCCAGGAAGTGGGAGTGGGGTGCAGGATGGAGTGTGGGGTACGGGTTGGAGAGTGGGGTGCAGGCTGGAGCGCGGGGTGCGGGCTGGAGCGCGGGGTGTGGGCTGGAGCGCGGATTGCGGGCTGGAGCGTGGGGTGCAGGCTGGAGCACGGGGTGCGGGCTGGGGTGCGGGGTTGGGGGCTGCTGAGCCAGCGCACACCGGGCCTGGCCCTCCCGCAATGCTTTGTCCTGGCACTGTGGGCATTGCTGCTGGCTTCCCGCAGGGGGCCCTCTGTCACCACGTTTCTGCCTTGGATGCCCGGAACGGGGGGCAGTGGGGACATAGAGCAAGTGACGCATCCAGTTCCGGAAGCATGAGCTCTGCCCACCGGGGAGCAAGGGCGCACCTGCCCCAGGGGCAGGGCACGAAGGATGAGGTTGCCCGCTGCAGAGTCCCGAGTGGAGCAAGGACCCAGATGTCCTAGCAGACAGCGAGGAAAACTAACTGCAGGCAGCGCCTCCTGGCAAAGGGCACTTGGGGGCCAGCAGGGCCAGCGCTGCTGGGAGCTGCCGTGTCCCTCCACTGCCCCCCACTCGCCCACCGTCTCTCCATCCCTGTCTCCATCCTGTGCTTTCACCCTCTAGCTCCCTCTCCCTTTGTCTCGCTCTCAAGCTCTCTCCAGTCTTTCTCTCTCCCTCTTTCTCTCTGTGTCTCTCACTCTCTCCGTCTCTCTTGCTCCTTTTCTCTTTAGCCCTCTCTCTCCTGCTTAATTTTGCAGAACCACCACAAGCAGGAGGTGGAGGAAATGAAAGAGTTCGGAGCTTTCACATTGGCAGCAGGAAATCCGCTGTCAGTTCAAGCGAGGGCATCAGAGAAGTTGTGACCGTGTTTCAACCCCGGCCACTGCCTGCCCCCGGCCCCGCCAAGCTCACAAAAGCCCCCCACAAACCGCAATGTCAGTCCGAAAGGAGCCACCGCCGGCCTTTGTCCTGCTCGGAGCCGGTCCTGTTTCTGGCTCTGGACCTTGTCACCAGCCTCCCCGCCCAGGGCACACGGCTCGGTTCCTCGGGTCCGGCCTGAACCCCCTGTTCCCCCTGGCCAGCTCAGATGCTCCTCCCGGGCTGGGAGCTCCGAGGCCAGGGTCCCGCGGGCGCCACTCACCGGCGGCCCACGTCCGTGTAGATGTTCAGCAGGGCCCCCCCGAGCAGGTAGCCGGCCGCGGGGCCCAGGATGGCTGCCGTGTAGAAGATGCCTGCGAGGGAAGTGGTGCCATCAGGGGCTGCCGCACCGCGCCATGCAGCCCCCGGGCCCCCGCACTGCGGCCTCACCTGTGACACGTGCAGCCCCAGCCACCCCCCACCTGCACAGGTATCCCTGCACCTGCTGGGCTGCCCTCCCAGACTGCAGGCCCTTCAAAGAGGGTTTCGGCTTTGCAGCCCCCACCACACCTGACCTCCGGATGGTGCCCAACTTTTCAAGGTGCGGGGAGTGCAATCTGCTGACAACTATTGGTTTCACCCACACGGAAGCAGAGCACGTGCGTGAGGGGCTCGGGGCGGGGCCGGCTCCCAGAGGCCCGTAGCCGCCACCAGCGTCACTCAGAAAGCCCCGTGCCCCCGGCCGGTCCCACTCACCGATGTAGACGGGCGCGTAGCTGGACTTGACGTTCTCGTCCAGGTAGGTGACGCCCAGCGTGTAGAGCGGGGTGGCGCCGAAGCCGTGCAGGAACTGGCCCAGCATGAAGACCAGCTGGTAGCTGGCCAGGCCCGAGGCGCTGTCCGCGCAGATGGTGCTCCGGTTGCCCCGGCAGGTGCCCGTGTCCTGGGGGACGGCCACATCGTGGTGGCCGGCGGCGAAGTGGGGCACAGCGAACACCAGTGAGCCGACGCCCATGAGCAGCACGCCGCAGCCCAGCCAGCGCGGCTTGTGCCCGCTGCCCCCAAAGTAGCTGACAAAGGTGAGACACAGGCAGGCGGCGATGTCGTAGGAGCTGGCGATGAGCCCACTCTGGTAGCTGTGCAGGTCGAAGCGCCGCTCCACGGAGGTGATCACCGTGTTGACGAGGCCGTTGACCGTCATGCCCTGCAGGAAGGAGGCCACGCACAGCACCAGCAGGAGCCCCCTGGGCGTGTTGAAGGCCTGCAGGCACGCGGGGGTGAAGGCCCACCAGCCGCACGGGCTCCCGGGCTCCGAGGGGACGTACCGGACACCGGGGGCCCCCCGGGCGCCCTGCTTCCCGGCCCGGGCGTCACAGAGCGGCTGGCTGCAGGAGTCCAGCGGGGGGCAGGCAGGGGGGCGTGGGGGTCCATGGCCCGGCAGTGGGTCCAGGAATGCCCTTTTGCTGGGTGGGGAGCAGCCTAGTCCGTTTTCCAGGGCTGAAGGTGAGCTGGGGAAGATGCACGGTGGCAGTGAAGCCAAGGACCTGTCCTCTGCCCGGTGCTGGGGCATCTCTGGGTCTCACGGCCACAGCCACAGGGTCGTCTGTCAGGGTCTGGGTGGCCCAAGCACGGCTGGGGGCAGCTTATTCTGTGGGAAGAATTTGGGGTTAGCAGACTTGCTCTACAACGCACCTTTTATATCTTAGCGTGAACGTTCCAGCATCCACCCTGCTCGGGGGCAACAGGTGGCTCTGCTGGGCCCCCCAGGCCCTCGGGCAGAGCATCACACCCCGGCCCCCTCCCCCCACCCAGGGCTGCACAGTGCCTGGCCCGGCCCGGGGGCTTGGTCCCAGCACCCATTAGGGCTTCTGGGAGAGGAGGAGCAGCAGGGGGCACTGACGAGGGCGGAGCCCCCCAAGCAGGACCCAGGGCACAGGCCAAGCTGAGAAAGCAAATCAGATCTGTCTGAGCCCCAGATCACGCTGCCCCCACTCCGCAGGCCCCTCCCCGTGGACCGCGCTGCCCCCCACTCTCTGCCCCTGTTCCCCTGCACCCCTGGTCCATGCTCCCCGCCCTCTGCAGCCCCGTTGAGTCTGGCCCTGGGGACGGGGTGTCCGAGTGGGGTTAGTGAAGAGGAGGCCTCACTGCAGGAGGTGGCCCTTGTTCAGCGGGACTTGCATCTTCAGAGGAAGAGGCAACTGGGACACGGCAGGTGGGGGTGGCCGTGCGGGATGGGGCGGCGCTGGGAGCTCGAGGTCACCAGGAGCCACGGGACAGATGCTCCGAGAGCCTGGGGGGCGCGCGGCCCCCGTGGCTGGTCCAGGCTCCCAGCCTCCCGCTGTGGCGAGCGAGTTCCGCAGCTCCCGGCCTCCTGCTTGCGGGGTGCCGTCCCCACAGTGAGACGGAGGCAGGCTCACAGGAGGGGGGCGTGGACCCTCCTTTCTGATGAGCCCTTCACGTCCCAGTGCTGTCTGGTTCCCGTTCGACCATCCGTCACTGCTCCCGGCCACCACTAGGGTCACCCAGGCCTCGGGGGCCTGGGTGGGGCAGCCCAGGGAGGCCCCGCACACCCCCTCCCGCGCCTTGGCCAGACGAGCGGAACCCTGGGCGTCCGAGGCCTCCTGGAATCCCAGGGGCAGAGGTGATCCTGCACCCACCAGAGACAAACCCACCAGTACGTCTCGCTGCCGGCACACACACAGAGCCGGCCCCTTCGTGGGGGGAGTGCACCACTTTACAGACCTCAGCATGCTCCCATCAGGCCACCCTTCCCCGCCCAGGCTGGGGTCCGGGGTCTGGATGTTCACCTGACCGTTCGGCCAACGAGGGTCCTCTTTACCCCCCTACAGCAAGTGCCGCCTGCGGCCCCTGGAGCCGGGCCCCTCTGAGCCATGGGGCTCACCCGGTACCCCCACCATGGGGGCCTCTCGGACGTGATGTCCCAGCTGGGCCTCCTCAGGCCCCGGCGCTGGGCCGGACAGTGGCCCAAAAGTTCCCGTCTCCCTGAACGTGGGAGTGTGACTACACTGGGAAAAGGGTCTCTGCAGAGGTGATGTGGGCCTTGAGACGGGGACCTGGATTGGGGTCCTGGATCCAGTGACAGGGTCCTTGGAAGGAAAGGGGAGAAGGCACAGCTGCAGGGGATGCACCCGGTGAAGATGGAGACAGGCCCTGCCTGGCTCCTTGACCTCAGCCTCCAGGACGGGAGAGAAGAGGGTCCTGGTCTTTGGAACCAGGTAGTGGCCCTTGGTCACGGCCCAGGAGCTGCAGATGGGCCCAGAGGGAGTGAGGGATGCCACACGCACCCCCTGGCTGAGGAGACAGGCTGGCCGTGGACCCCCAGGCCTCTGGGCACACCGCCTCACCAGCCCACCAGGCCACTCCTCTGGGGGGCAGGAGGGATTGCCCTCTTGGGGTTCACGCCTGGAGGCGCCTGCCTGCCTCCCTGTGCCCGTCGAGAGCCCACATGTTGCCGGGCCACGCACGCCCTGTGATTTGGGGTGAGCCCTCGTCCGGGTCCGGGGGGGCCCAGGGAGGTTGGTCACCTGCCAGGCAGGACGCAGCCTGGGCGGCCGGCTCCCAAGGCGTGCACACGTCCCAGCCGTCCTCATCGCATTTTATTCAGAGAACCGTGTCCGGGCAAGTGGTGCCCAAGCACGGGCTGGCTGGCCTTGGGCCTGACCCCACTGGGCAGTGATGGTCCGGCCCGGCTGCTCCTGGGGCATTTCCCGGGCGCACCCGGAGAGGCTCAGTGATGGGAAGTGCTGCTGCCACAGGAGCGCTCAAGAAAGGGGCCCCTGCTGTATTTCAAGAAGAGTCACAGCTTCCCAGAGGAAGAAAATGACCCAGTTCCACACCCACGAAGCAGCCCGGCAACAGGGCCACCGTCACGGAGGGGACTGCCAGGTCGTTCTGGGTTTGCGGTGGACTGAGCCGGAGCGCAGCAGGGAGCGGGCACGGCTCCTCCAGGGCGGGTCACGGAAGAAAGGACCGGAGAACAGGAGAGACCCAGAAAGGCTCGAAGCTGCCCCAATCTCCACGTTAACATCTTGGTGTGTTTCCTTCTGGTCCTTTCTTCTGTGTCTGCACACACACATGCACACACATGCACATGCACACACACGCACGCACACACACGCACGTGCCATCCTGCACGGGGAGGCCTGCCTGACCGCGGGGAGGTGGCAGTGGGCATCGATGGTACCCCTGAGGATGTGATGGAGCCTCGGGGTGTCCCCACATGGGCGACAATCACACCGGGCCTGCCGTCGGGGCCCGGACCTGCCCGGGGCCGTGTGCTTGAACCCGGCCCTCAGGCATTGGCTGCCGTGGAAAACACCAGAGCGTGGCAGCGGGAAATACCAGATCCACAGCAGCGCTCGGGGGCCGGACTGCGACGCCTTCGTGATTTGGGATGGCCATGGAGAAGCAGAGTGATGTCCTAATTGAAAGTAAAAAACCATAAAGAGAGCGACTTGTCTGAGGGTTGAACCCCTGGCATAAATCTAGAAAGGCCGACGTTAAGTCACACAGATCATGTACCTTAAACTAGCAAATCTGAGGTTGTGTTTTAACACTGAGTCCAGGACCGGCTGCAGTTTTAACCCATGTCCTACAACCTACAAACTAAGAATTAAATGGTGCCTGGGGACCCTCAGCCACTGAGGCCCCCAAGGGGGTTTCCAGCGGGTGCTCGTTTCCAAGTTCCCTGTGATCTGGATGCCCCCCACCAGGCCGTCCCACGGGACACCCACAGCCCTCGGACTTGTGCCCGAGGTGCCGCCTCCAGGGCCGTGCCAGACCAGAGCCCCGAGGCCTTTCCTCAGGAGGCCACTCCCCGTTCTCCGGGGCTCTTTGTCACAGAGGGGAGGCCAGGCCCCCGGGTCTGGGGCTGAACCCACAGGCCTGAGACGGGTGTGGAGCCACTGCCCCCTCCCTCTGCGGCTCCCCGGCCTCTGGGTCCGGCCTGCAGTGAGGGGGGTGAGTGTGTGGTGTGTGCCTCCCACGTGCGCAGACATGTGCTGCGTGTGTACGTGTGCGCGGCTGTGACGTGTGTGCGTCTGCTTGTGCACAGGTGCACAGAGACCCCTGCGACGCCCCCATGTGGCCTGACCCAGGCCCCTCCGTGAGGGCCCGAGCGCCAAGCTGCCCTTGCACAGCCATGCCCCGGCGTGAGGCCAGCGGACGTTCACGGAAGACCCTCGGCTGCCCCACCGCGGCTGTCGGGGACTCACAGGGGCCACCACAGCCACGTCTCTTAAAACTGGGATCCTAGTTTCAACAACGATGGTTAGAGTCTTCATAGTTGCATTTTCTCTTCTGCTCCTCGCCTCCCTGGGTCCCGATGCACACATTTGTTCTCCAGGTTGGCGGCGGCCGGCAAGGAGCCCCTCCCGGCGCAGCGGCTGGAGGGAGCCGGACGGCCCAAGGGGCCTCTGGGCCTCGCAGAGCGGCTTCTGGCCAGATAAAGGGCTGCACCGCCACCAAGCGAGTGACCCTCAGGCCTGGACCTGGGGGGCTGCTCCTGACACTTTGGGGTGCTCACAGCTGCTTTCCCAAACCTCACTCGGAACTCGGCCGCAAGTTGAGAGCCACGGGTTTCACTTCCCTTTCCTCTCCATGGTTGGGTTCCAGACTGACCCCTCCTTGCTGCTCCCAGCCCCGCCGAGCAGACCCTCCCCTCTGGCCTCTGCCCCCAGCCCCCCGCCTTGCCTACTTCCTCGGGCGTGAGATCCCCCTTCCTGCTCGGCCCCTCCGCCCCACGTCTTCTCCCTGGGGACACAGGGACCCCTGGCGAGTGCCCTTCTCTCACCCCGAGGTCACCCGGGCGTCTGTCCCTCTGCGGGGTGAGTGGGGGCCTGGGGAGCCTTCACTGCTTTAAGCGGCAGCTCAAAACTCTTTGAACAGAAAGCTGAGTGGCCAGGCCGGGGGCGGCGCCTGGCACACCTGCCGCTTGCATGCCAGGTGAGCCGCGGGGCGTGGCGGCTGCCGGGCAGGGTTGCGTAAGACGGGATGCAAGGCCTTGGCCCTTCCCGACAGACCTCACCCTCGGTGACAACTCACCCGGGGCCGGGCTTGACGCGGTCCCTGTGATGCCAGCGGCCGTCACTGCCCCCACTCGCGCCCAGCAGGCCTCGGGGAGCCACTTCCTGGGCAGCGTGGGGACGGCAGGGAGACAGGTGGGGGCACATGCCAGTCACGACATTCGATCCGTGGAGTCGGGAACTAAACGGCCCCCACCCCACCCCCACCCCTTCAAAAGCAGAGCCCAGGTGCAGACCGAGGACGGTGGACAGAGGGGTCAGGCCGGGCTGCCCACCCGGAGCGGGCATCTCTGGGCCTCAGTTTCCCCCCGTAACGTGGGCACAATGTCCCGGGAGATTCCCCCATACCACACTACTCAAAGTGGGGGCTGCGGTGCCACTTGGGAGTCCCGAGATATGCAGCCGGCAGGACTGGAACCTGCACTTGCCCAAGACCCCACGGCCAACCACTCGCTCAAGTGGGCTGGGGGGTCCACATGTCCACCCCCAGCTCCCCCGGGGCCTCCTGGTTGGAGTGTGGTTTCCGGGGCTCTCCCGCCCTTGGGGGAAGGGGACTGGACCCTCCAGGGGACACGAGTCCTCGGACACCAGCTCCTGCCCCCTGTGTCTGCTCGGCTGAGCTGCCCGGGCCTCAGGGGGGCAGGGGCCCAAGGCCCTCGTGAGAAGGGGGAAGGAGGTGCCCCCCCCATTTGCTCAGACGCGTGACCACCCCATTCCCCCACTGTGGGAGGGAGGGGACCCCGGGGACCCTGGTCGGGGGGAGCCTGGCAGGCCTGGGGCCCCCTCTGATGAACGTGCAGAGGACGGACCCACTTGCTGGGGTTGGCCTCAGCCAACCTGCCCCGACACGGCCTCTTAGGCCCGCAGGTCCAGACCCCAGGCCCCCAGGCCTCCCGGGAGGCAGAACTCAATGAAAAATGCAAAGGCCCCGAGCCGTCAGGGGGGCTCCAGTTTCTCTCCAAGGGCCAAGGCCTCATGCGCCCCCCAGGGCTTGCCAGATAAAATGCCACCAGGAAGAGAGAGGCCACCCACGTGCGGGAAGGATGCATGTCCGAGCCCGGCTCTGAGTGGGGAGGGGGCTCCCTGGAGCCCCTGCTGCCAGGAGGCAGTGACTCTGCACCCCAATAAGCGGGGCTGAGTTAGCAGTCAGCAGCCCTGTCCTATGCCTGGTCCTTGGGGTCACTGCCACACAGCAAGTGGCCTTTGCAAACAGCATGCAGTCTGCGGAAAAGGCCACCCCTCACCCAGAAATGCCTGACTCTAGGCCAGCGGCTGCTGGGTCATGCTGCCAGCAAAGGGGCTGTGCTGGGGATACTGCGGAGAAATGAGGGGTCTTGCGGAGAGCTAGGAGGCCCCAGGGCCCGAGGACGGCAGGCTGAGGCCAAGTAAGAGCCAGAGAAGGAGGACGAGTCCCCAGACCAGAGGGCCCCGTGCTGTCCCCGGCCTGCTGGGCCTCCATTGGCCCCTGTGAGGATGGGCCCCAGGCCCTGCGTGGCAGTGGGACTGACCTCCTCCCACCTGGAGGGTCTCCCCGGATCCCAGGGGAGCCCTGGTGACTGGACACTGCCCGCCCACCCGCAGGCCCCCGGGTCTGCCAGGCACACATAGAGGTAAAGAGCCCAAGCGCTGCCCCCCAGGCTTCTCCCGCCCCCCAGGCCACGCTGAACCAGGCAGCAGCCGAGCAACCCTGCACACGCTGAGGGTTTGTAAGGACTTGCACATTCCTTTACGAAAGGAAACAGCGGGCTCCTCGCCATGCCTGAGATGGTCACATGGCTCTGGAGGGAATAGTTCTGTGGCCTCTGTTCAAGCCCTGGACTGGATGCAAAACAGCAGGTGCCAGAGGCTCCCTCTCCCCCCTTTCCAGGAGCCCCAGGCTGCCTCCAGCCCTGCGGGGCTCATCCCCAACTCCTGTAGCCTGGCCACTGGGGGGGAGTCAGGGTTCAAACGTCACCACCATAAACAGTGACTCTGGTTGACAAGCATGTGAAGCTATGCACGCCTCGGCTGATGTGCGGAAAGGGCCAAATGTGGAGACTTCTAGATCAAGGACTCTTAGACTGCAGACCTGGTACTCCGCTCGGTAAGTAACTTGGATTCACACTGAGCTGAGAAAACCTCTCCCGTCTGGAGGTCAGATGGCCCCAGAAACTAAACTTGGCTTTGTCCAGCCACATGGTTCCTGGGGTGGGGGGTAGAGGCAGCTGACAGCCAGACTCTCCTGGCTGAGTCTCCTTGGAGCCAGTTGCTCTAACAAGGGAAGAGAGTCTAGCCCAAGGGCCCCCACAGTGGCCCCCTGGCCTCCCTCCTGCTTTGACCTCCTTTGACCTCCAGGCAGGCAGCGGGAGGCACCTGGCCGGACCTGCACAGCACCGGTTTTGGGTCACCCCCAGGGAGTCACGGATTTGGTCATAACCACCTGGGAGGAAAGCAACGTTGGGAAGAACTTTCCAGGCAGTACCTGCCGGCCCTGCCCAGCAGGAAAGCAGATGGGCGCTGCCAGGTGGTCAGCAGCAAGCCGGCTCGCGGTTGGCATCAGTTCTCAGTGGCACGTGCCTGTCCTCGTTGTGCGTCCATCGTTTGGGACATTTGTCCGCCTCTCCTCCTCAGCTCTCCCGGGGGCCTGTTCCCCTCTTAGGAACACAGTCGGAAAACGGGCGAGAGCCCACGTCTGGAGCTGGACAAACCTGGACTCAAACCTCTACCATTTCCAGCTGAGTGACCCTGGGGTGTCAGGGAACCTCCCTGCATCTGGCCCTCATCTGAGAAACGCTGCCCGGCAGGGTGGGTGCAGGGTTAAGTGAGGTCTTGCTGGGAACCCTCCGCCTGGAGCCTGCCTCCTTCCCCGGCTCTTTACCATCCCGCACAAAGACGGAGCCGCGGGCACCGCAGGCAAGTCTCACTCCCCAGGACCAGTTTCTGATCGGATAGAGGTGACCTGAGTTCCGACAATCACAGCCAAGAGCGGGGACTGAGAATCTGGTTTCAGTCGCTGTGGAAAAGACACCTCGCCATCCCTCCACGGCTCCAGACAGGCCGCGGTGCCCCCGGAAACGGCGCAACCGGCGCCCGGGGCGCTCAGGGCAGCACGTGGCAGGGCCCCCAACGCCGGCCACCGCGGCTCAGGAACCCCGCCGCCGGAGACCCGGGCCGCCGGCTTGCCCCCCTCCGGGGCGGGGCCGGCTTCTCGTGGCCCCCTAGCCCCGGCCGCGTCGTGCTCCGCGGAGGTGGAAATCCCGGGGTCAGCCTCGGCTTTCCAGGTCCGGGGCCAAATGCACGCTCCCACGTTTCCATCCTCCCCGCTCAGTCGCCCCTGGGCGGCGTGGGGGCGCCGACCGCCGGGCCACGGCTCTGTGCCCTGCTCGGGAACCTTGCCTGGTGGGGCGGGGACAGGGTCCCGCCCCGTGGGGACGGCTCCGCCCGCGCTCCCCACCCAGAGGCGCCCCGGGCGCGGCTGGCGGGGACAAAGCCGGCTCGCGGGACACTTCTGGGCAGGGCGATTTCCTCCTTGACTCAGCAGCCGCATCCGCCTCAGGTGGGTGGCCCTGTGGCCCGCCGCCACCCACCCGTAGCCCCCGGCCACCTGCCCCGGCCGCTCCCCCATCCCCATCCCGCCCGAGCCCCGGGCACCAACCTCCCTTCCCCTCCGCGCCCGGGGTCAGGGGTCCCCTCCCGCTCGCCTGCCTTCTGGGGACTCGAGGGTTCCCGCCTGGGCGCTGGTGACCAGAAGGGGGTCTTTTGCTTCCGATTCCCACGGAGGCAGCCGGGCCATGAGGCCGGTCCTCGCGCGGTCCCTCCCGCCGCCGCGTGTTCGACCGCGGGGCGCGGGGCGCACGCGGTGACCCGGTTTCCGGCCCCGCCAGGCACTAGCCTCGCGCCAGCCCCGGCGCCCGGGGTGGGCGGCCACCTGCCGCGTTTCTGGCCCCGGCAGTTGGGCCCGGCGCCCCGGTCCTCGCGGCCCGTGCCCCCGCGCACTCACCGTGGCGACCCGGCCGCCGGCTGCGCTCCACGCTCTGGCCCGAGCGCGCGGCTGCCCCGCGACTCATTCATCCCGGCGGGCCCGCCCCCGCCCTGCGGCGGCCAATGGCCGCGTCCCCCGGCCCCCCCGCCCCCGCGCGCCCCGGGCGCGCCCACTAGAGCTGACAGCTGCGGGAGCGCGCGGCGGGGGCGGGAGAGGGCGGGGCGAGGGCTGCAGGGGCCGGGGCGGGGAGGTTCCCGCCGCGCGCTCCTTCCGCTCCTTCGGTGTTACCGCCCTGGAAGCGGAGAAGCCGGAGGTGAAGTCCACGCCTCTGGCCACACGGCGAGTGGGTTTCGAACTGACTCGGGATTCGAACCCCGGCGCGGTGGGACCGAGGCGCCGCGGGCGGGGAGCGGGGCCTGGGCGAAGGTCACTGCCCGCCTCGGTCTGGCTCCCAGATCGCGCCGGGAGCGCCGCCCTGGGGCTGCCCCGGGGAAGGGGGACGCGCGGGCGCCGGGGCGCGCAGGGCGCACGGGGAGGGCCGCGCCTCGTCCGGGGAACCTGCGGGTTTCCCAGCTGCTGCCTTTTTCGATTCAGCGATCCTCTTTCCTCCGTCCGCAGCGTCACGGGGGCGGGAGGGGGCTACCCGGCCCTCCCAGCCGCGCGGGAAGGCTGAGTTCCTTCAGGCCCGCGCTGCGACCTGGAGCCGCTGCTTAGCTCTCTGAGCCCCAGCGGCCTCTGCTGTGAGTTGGGGGCTGTTGAAACAGTAGATGAAGTAAGCCCGGCAGGCCGGAGTCTGGCCCGTGGGAGGCTCGGTCAGCTGGGATTGCAACAGGGGCCCACGTTTTTCTTTTCGGTTTCAGAAATGAATTTATTTTTGAAGAAGTCTACAAAACTCACCCTTGTGTGTGTGTCGGAGATGAACTGGGTAAGGGAAGAGTGACCCAGCCATGGCAGCCTGCAGTGGTGGGGCAGGGAGGTGGGGAGGGTGGCTGGCCCCTTCCTCTGTGTGTTTATCTGTGTGTGTGTGGGGGGGGGGCTCCCAGAAGAGAAGAGAAGGAGGTGCTGGGGCTTTTGGGAGAATGTCTGCACACCCCTACAGTTATTTGTGAAATAGCCTTCCTTCCTTCAGGGGGTGGGGTTACGTCCACTCGCTTGGGGTCCCGTGTTGTCATCAGGGGCTCGAGTCTGTCTCCTGCAAGCGTCCCCACCCAGGCAAGGCTCCCTTCCCTGGCACTGCCTTTTAAAACACAAAACCACCAACTGTTGTTTCCGAGTGAAGATGGCCCCACCCCAAGGATGAGGAAGTGCTCTGTGTGGAAGAGAGGCTTGGGGAGCTGCAGGGAGGGGTTGGGAGCAGGCTATGCAAATATTGCCCCCAAGAGGGAGGGGAATCTGAGCCACTCTGTGGACCTGGCCTCAGGTGTCCACCTGCCCCAGCAGCAGTTCCCACGGTCAGCACTGCCCAAAGATGCCGTTTGGAGGTAGTGAGCTCCCTGTCACTGGAGGAGTGTGAGTGGAAGCTGGCTGGTCTTCCAGTGGAGATGCCATAGGAGCACTTCAAAAGTCAGAGTAAAGTGGTGGGGTACAAGAGCAACACCCCCAAAATCAGTAGTGTTTCTATACATAGATAATAAACAATTGGAAGAAGAAATTAGAAAAAAAAAATTCTATTTACAACAGCAACAAAAAGAATCAAATATCTGGGAATAAATCTAACCAAAGATGTAAAGGACTTGGACATAAGTCAAAGAAGACTTAAATAAATCAAAGGACATTCTGTGTTGATGGATTGGAACACTAAATATTGTTAAGATGTCAGTTCTATCCAAAGCAATTTACAGGTTCAATGCAATCCCAATAAAAATTCCAGCACCTTCTTTGCAAAAATGGAAAAGCCAATCATCAAATTCATATGGAAGGGTAAGGGGCCCCAAATAGCCAAAGCGATCTTGAAAAAGAACAAAGTTGGAGGACTCATGTTTCATCATCTTACAACTTCTTACAAAGCCACGGTAATCAAAAGAGCATGGCTCTGGCACAAGGACAGACATACAGACTAATGGAATCAAATTGAGAGCTCAGAAATCATCCCTCACATTTACGGCCAGCTGATTATTTACAAGGGGCCAAAGACCTCTAAGTTGGTAAAGAATGGCCTGTGCTGGGAACACTGGATCTCCATTTGCAAAAGATGGAAAGTGGACCCCTACCTCACACCATATACAAAAGCCAAAGACCTAAATATAAGAGCCAGAACTACAAAACTCCTAGAAGAAAACCTAGGGAAGCATCTTCAGGACCTTTTGTTAGGCAATGGTTTCTTAGACTTTACACCCAAGCAACAGAAGAAAAAATAGATAAATAGGATCTCATGAAAATAAAAAACCTTTGTTCATCAGAGGACTTTATAAAGAAAATAAAGCCACATCCTACATAGTGGAAGAAAATATTTAGAAACTACATATCCAATAAGAGTTCAATATCCTGAATATGTAAAGAAATCCTTCATCGCAGCAACAAAAAGACAAATAAACCAATTAAAAAATGGGCAAAGAACTTTAATACATATTTCTCCAAGGAAGACATACAAATGACCAAAAAGCACATGAAAAGATGCTCAACATCATTAGTCATTAGGGAAGCGCAAATCAAAACCACAGCGAGATACCATTTCACACCCACTAGAATGGCTGTTATTTGAAAAATGGAAAATTACGAGTGTTGGAAAGAATGTGGAAAAGCAGGAACACACTCATTGTTGGTGGGAAGGTGAAATGGTGCCGCTGCTGTGGAAGGCAGTTTGGCGGTTTTTCGGGAACTAGGTATAGAATCACCATACGGCCCGGCAATCCCTCTACTACGTATGGACCCAGAAGAGGTGCAAGCAGGGACTCGAGCAGATATTTTCACACTGACGTTCATAGCGGCATTATTCACAACTGTCAAAGGATGAAAGCAACCCAAGTATCCATCAACCGATGAATGGATAAACAAAATGTGGTGTATACATACGATGGAATATTATTCAGGTGTAAAAAGGAATGAAGTTTTGATACATGTGACAACATGGATGAACCTGGAAGACATCAGGTTGAATGAAATAAGCAAGACACAAAAGGACAAATACTGTATCATCTCACTGATGTGTAATAACTAGAATAAGCAAACGTATAGATTCAGGCTCTAGAATATGATTACCAGTTATGGGAACAAGTAGCCAAAGCTTAAAATGAATAAAACAAAACAAAACCAAAAAGTCAGAAGCAGAATTGGTCTCAGTGTTTCCCAAAGTTCGTTTTAGAGTATATTCCCTGAACTAAAATTTACACAACTATTTTTCCTTTAAACAAGTTACTAAAAGAATAAATTTATTCTGAAAAAGGTAAATCAGTGTCAATTACCATAGAGAGGTTCATAAAAAATCAGATAAGAGAAAACAAAAAGTGCTATTAAATTCTGGCCAAGCGTTGCTGCCTGCTGGGGAGCCGAGAGCTGCTCTCTGCTGGTTTGCAAAGGGCTTTGGCCTCAGCAAGGGGTCGGAGGCCAGAGGAGGGAGGAGAGAGCCGGCTGTCTTGTTTCCCCTGTCGCTCCAAGTCCCGTGTCCGGCGCTGCCTCCGCCGCCCGCATCCCCTGTCAGGCCCCTCCTGCCCCTGGGGGAGGCTGGCCCGGAGGCCCCGGGCAGCTCGGGGATGGCCCTTCCCCCGACCCCCCACCGGGACTTCTGCAGCCCTCAGTCCCGACAGGATTTGAAAGGTAAATCGGGAGCAAACATTTCAGGCTCGTTAATGCAAAACGCAGGCCTGGGGGGAGGGGGCATGGACCCCGAGACACCTGCCGCCGGGGCTGGCCGTGGCCTGGACGGGGCCGGACGGGACCCAGACCGCAGACGCCGCTCTGGGGTGGGCCAAGGGCTGTGCCTAGAGCCCACTGTGTCCTCGCTCTTGGCGGGGGGCCGGGGGTCACCTGCGGAGCACTGCTGTGTTTTGGAACAAGGGCAGCCCAGGGATGTGCCCTGGAACATTCTGAACTCAATAAATTCTTTCCCAGAGGGGATTATTTTGGAGAGGAAGTAATTAAAAGAGAGGAAGAAGCCAAATCCACTGGCTGCCCCGGGGCCCTGCGGGGCTCCCGGCCGCGAGTTGGGGCATCTGTGCGAGACGGCCTTGCTGCCCTTTCCGTGGACGGTTACTTTCCTCTGACTCGGTTGCTGGAGGCGCCCCGAGCAACGGGGGTGCAGACGGCTCCTTTCCCCGCGCAGACCGCTGCTGGCTTCGTGGAGGTTGTCACCTGGGGACTCCCGTCGCTTAAACTCAGAAGAGACGCAGAGAGAGCAAGGGAGCCGCCTGCTCTGCGCGGTGGAAAGGGTTAACGGCCAAGCTGGAAATGCCCCCTCCTGCCCCTCCCTGGGTGGTCCCCAGAACCCCACTCCTGCCTCTATGTCCAGTGGTTATACTCAGAAACAACCTGGAGTGGTTATTCCTTGCACAATTGCTTATTCAAAGAGTACTTAGAATTTCATATCACGTGCTGCTTTGTGGTCATTTCTATTTTGGTGAGTTATGCATCTATATTACTGGAATTGTTTGAAATTGCCAACGTTCTTCCTTTTTTTGACTTAAAAAAAAAAGGTAATTTTAACCTAATTGACAGAAAGTCTCAGAAGGGTGAAAACATGGGGAGCAAAGCCTCCGGCCGTGACTGCCCAGTTCAGGTCCCAGAGAAAGTTTTTTTTTAAAAAGATGTTTAAAGTTAGGATTTTGCTGAAGCTTAAGGGGGCAAAGGGTCGAGATGAAACATAGCTCTGTGTCCTCGATGTTAGAGTATCAGAGCGAGAGCAGGTTAGACCAAGTGCTGTATTCCAATGAGGACTTATTAGTGGGTCACAGTCGGGTGTGGGCTGCCCCCCGATACACAGCTTATGGGGTGTCCCAGGGAGAGACTCAGCCTGGGGGCGGCCAGTCTTCTCAGAGGGCAGAGCTGGACCCAGGGTTATGCTGTCAGATGGAACTGGGGGGCTTCTTTGGTAACAAGAGTCCATGGATGGCAAAAAGCATTTTCTGTCCTCAAAACTGTAATTTCACCCAAGGGGAAGAGAAGCCCTTGGAGCAGAGCTGTCCCTGGGGGCCTCAGGCTGGGCTGTGGGGCTGGAGGGCTGCACACAGGCCGGCCACCTGCGGGCCAAGGCCTCCGACCCTTGGTTACCTCCCTGAGCCTCAGTTTCCTGTGGGAGCCCCGGGAGATAGCGGCAACTTCTCCCGTGAGCGCTCGGCCACTGGGGTCTGCGACGCTGTCATTCCCAGGCCGCGTTGCTCTCCTCACCCCCCGATGCGGGCCGCGGCTGTGGTCTTATAGGGCTGGGAAGCCGCCGACTCGGAACACAGCCGTGGGCAGAGCGTGGGGAGGCCCCCAGGCCAGCGGGCGGCCATCCTCCTCTCTCTCTGGGTCTCCCAGGGAGACCGAGTCTCAGCTCAGTTGTCTGCTTTGGGAACCCTGGTGCATGTAAAAGTAGTTGCCAGGAACCTGGTTCTGTTGTGCTGCTTCCAAAGTGCTGGGGGACAGAGGGGGGCTCCCCGGGGTTACAGGAGAAGTCACACGTGGACAGTGTGGCGTTTACACATGGGTGCAGACGCCCCATTGGGCGGCCGTGATGGGAGAACGGGGAGCGTCTTCGCGGGCACATGGTTTCAGGCGTGTTGTGTGGGCAACAGCTCGGGCTTCTGAGTCTGGGCAGGGAGGTATCATCTTCTCTCTAGAAACTTCCGTCAGTGCTTAGAGCAGGATGTTAGAGATGAGTTTGGGCAGGAAAGGAGACGGTGTCTGGGATTCCCTGCCTAGCCAGGCAGCTCGTGGGCTCTGTGCACAGGATTTGGGGAGACTTGGGGGCCCCAAGGATGGGCAGGCCTGGTGCACGGAGAGAAGCCCACCCCCCACTGGGGGCCGCAAGCCTGGGCATCATGGCAGCTGGTAGAGGGGTGCCCAGTCCCCCACCTGCAGAGCTCTGTCCAGACACGGGGACTTGGCTGCACACCCAAGAGCCCGCAGGGCAGCCCGACACCGCCCGGCACTTCCCGGCAAAGGGTAATTTGGATCTCATGATTGGTTCATGTGTGTGGCCTTCCTGCCCGGCTTTCATAACAAGGCCGGTGGCTTTGCCAGCTGGAACTGCCCAGGCCCTCCATTGCCCACCCTGCTGGCCCGGGGAGCAGGTGGGAGCGGAAGGTTCGCTTGGCCGGGGTCTCGCATTCTGGAAGGACCGTGGGTTAGTTAAATTACCTGTTACCTTTGCATAAAACTATGCACGCAGTCGCTGGACCCAGGACAAGGCCGACAGACGGGCCTCGGAGCCGGGCTTGGCTCTCGCCCGCTCCCACCTCACCTGTGATTATCCTGTAATTATCTTTGACTAGCATAATTATGTTGCCTCGAGGGTTTTTCGGTTGTTAAAAACATTAATTTTTGCTAAATGAAAACTTTCAAAATGCCCGTCATCATTGGTGACCCTGCCCTGGTGTTTCGGCTTCTGTTGTTTCATCAGGAAGCTCAGTGAGCGCCGGTGTCCAGGCCCTGCCCTCGGGGTCTCAGTCCCCCAAGCCCCCACCTCCCCAGGAGCTGGACAAGCAGGGCCCCTCTGCTCCAGGGGCTGGTGGGGCCATGTGTCTTCTTTCTTTTAGACCCTGAGTGCCTGGAGGTGGGATCCCCTCTGCACCCCATCCCTCATGAGTCAGGCCTCTGGGCTCCCCAAGGCCCCTAGGCCCTGCCCACCACTGCTTGGACGCCTTCTGGGGAGTGGGCTCCCCCAAGGCCGCCCCAGCCTGCCCAGTTGGCCAGGCCACCACAGGGTCAGTTGTCAGGAGAAGCCAGAGGATGTGAACGCAGCACGGCAGCCGGGAGACCTTAGAAGTCTGTGGACGTGTTGCCACCTGGAGCCTGGTGGCATTTCATTTTCCCCATCACGGAGTTTAAATGTGATTATCTGGCTCGATAGAAGAGGCCTCAGTGTTCTGTTCCAGCACCAGGAACATGGAGATCTGAGGGGATTTGAGAAGCCGCCTCAATTTCCTGTCCCGGCCGACGTGTTCCTTCAGGAAGTGGGGTGGCTCGTGGCCCTGCCAGCGCCTGAGGGTGTCCGGGCCACTCGGGGACAGGCCCCGTGTGCAGCAGGCCCCAGCACCACCCCGGCCACCCCAGCCTCTCCCTCTTGACCCGTCACTGCCCCCCTGTGCTGGCTCTGTGGCCGGAAACGTGTCCCCTGAATGGGCAGCGCCCCGCGGAGGCCCGTCTGAGCCTGGGCCCGCCCAGCGCAGTGCCTGTGACAGTCCCCTCTGCACCCCATTCTGTGCAGACCCCCACACCTTAAGAGGCAGGATCCCCACAGCCCGCTGCCCCACCTTCCACCTCCTTGCCCGGCTCCTCAGCTCCGTCAGGCGCACCCCCTTCCCCTCTGTCCCCTTCTCCCCATGTTTCCGGGGAGCAGCGCCCCTCTTTCCAGGACCCTCTTCTCATTCCCCCACGGGGACTGCGGGGACCCTGGCCTGCTCCCTCTTGGCATCTCCACCTGACCCAGGGCCCCGCACCCAGGCACCCCCCAGGGTTTCCACGCAGCGCCTGACAGAACTTTCCAGACGGCAGTCAGACAACGCCACCCCTGCTGAGCGGCTCCTGTGGCCCCTCGGACAGGACCCCACCTGCAGGACGAGCCCCCCTTCCTCGCCCCCACCCCGCTCTCCCTGCCTCGGTCACCCTGGGCCCCCCGTTCCTGGCCCCATGCCTGCCCCCTCGTCCACGCGGACCACGCATGCGGCCCCCCAGTGCCCCTCGTCTGCACCCTGGGAAATGGCCCCGGTCCCCAGAAGGAGTTGGGAAAGTGCCCAGGCCTTGGGGGTTGGAGAGAAAGGTCCCGTCCCCCCTGCTTCCCAACCTTTGCTGGAACAATCTGGTGCTTCTGAAATGTGAAGCGCACGTGGCCCCTGACCCAGCCCCCTGGAAACAGCCTGGGTGTCCGTTGGTAGGGGATGGCTGGACGGACTGGGGGGGACGCATGGTGGGGGTCCTGCAGCCGTCAGACGGGGTGGAGAGGGCTCAGAACTGGGGGGTGTCAACCTGCATCGTTACTAAGAGGGCATGTCATACAGGATCGTGGGGCCCCACAAATGGGGGGGCCCTGCAAAGGGGGGAAGGAACCCACAAAGAGGGAGAGGACCCTGCAAAGTGGGGAGGACCCCACAAAGAGGTAGAGGACCCCACAAAGGGGGAGGGTTTCACAAAGGGGGGGCCCTGTAAAGGGGGTGTTCCAGTTTGCTAATGCTGCCGTTTGCAAAATAACAGAAAATGGATTGACTTTTACAAAGGGCGTTTATTTGGTTACAAAGTTACAGTCTGAAGGCCATGAAAGTGTCCAAATGGAGGCATCAACACAAGCGCACCTTCACCAAAGGGAGGCCAATGGCGTCCAGGAAACCTGTCAGCCAGGAAGGCGCGTGGCCGGCGTCTGCCGATCCCAGGGTGTGTCCCGGCTCCTCTCTCAGCCCCTGTGTTCTTCAAAGTGTCCTTCTCAGGGGCAGCAGCTCCTCCTGTCTGTGGACACTCCTGTGGGACCCCAGTGATTCAATCAACACCCACCCTGCATGGGCGGGGCAACACCTCCCTGGAAACCATCCAATCGAAGGTCTCGCCCACAGTTGATTGAGTCACATCTCCATGGAAACCCTCAATCAATAGGTTCCAACCTAACCAACGCTGATATGTCTGCACCCACAAGATTGCATCAAAGAGCATGGCGTTTTGGGGGACATAACACATCCGGACTGGCATGGGAGTAATGTCAGCTTCCAGCAGTGGCGACCCTGACGGGTGGGGGAAGCGGGGAAGGACCAGCTCTGCTCTGATCCCCAGCTTGTCCTCTGAGCCTGTCCGACTCCGCCTTGGGAACTCCAAGGAGAAGAGCCTTGCTCCAGAGGCGAGCTGCACCCCGGGGCTGGGGGTTGGGGGGTTGGCGCCGGCTCCCTGGGTGGCCTCGCCCCCGTGGCTCCAGCACCCTCCCCACCATCACCCCCAGGCATGTCTCTTCCTGAGTCCCCCGGCTGGGCCCCCTGGGCATCAGTCCGCACCTCAGGAAGGAAGCTCAGCCCGTCCTCTGGCCCCAGCCCCTGACCCTGCAGCTCTGCTCTGCCGAGCCCCCTCCTCACTGCCTCTGTGTCTATCCCCCCAACTGCCGCTCCCCCTCCCCCCCACTCCTTCCCATGCCACCTCCTCCTGGTTCAGGTCCCTCACGTCTTGTGACCCCAGCTCCACACGTGGCCCCCACCAGCCCCACACCCACAGAAGGATGCCCCTCCCCTTCCAGTACTGGGACCCCCAGAGAAGGCTTACTGTGGGGAGACCCTGGCAGTTTCCACACTGGCCATGTGGGTGGGTGGGTGGGGTACAGCCCCCAGGGGAAGGGGCCACATCGGATCACAGGGAGCCACGCAAAGTAACACAGAAAGCCACTGATGGGGGCACTGGGGGTGAGGGAGGGGGTCCCGGGTCTGACGGCGACCCCCATGCACCCCGGGGCCCGTGCTGATCTGGGCTGCCCCCCTTCCCCTGCTTCTCCCTTCCTTCTGGGGGTGCCCGGCACCCACGGGGGACCCAGCCACTGCCCCTGCCCCACCTCTCCCTATTTCCTTAACCTGGAAGCCCCCCACCCCCGCCTGGTGGGGCCCCCCTCGAGTCCCCAGGAAAGTGTCTTTCCTGCCCGTCTGAGCTGCGGCCCCTCGGGTTCAGCCTTTGCTCCGGCACCGGTTGGGACGGGTCCCTGTCTGCGGCCCAGGCCTAGCCAGGCCCTGCTCGCCACGCAGGAGGCCGCGATTCTCACAAGCGGCGTGGGCCAGCCGGGCAGGAAGCCCAGCACCGCCAGCTGCCCGAGGGCGCCCGGCCCCCGGCTCTGTCCGCCCTGCGCCGCCCACGCTGCCTGGGGGTGCCGACAGGTGAGCCCACCACGCCAGGCAGTTTGGCAGCCTCTTTACATGCACTTTACACTTACACGTCCTTTATAACCCAGCAAACCCACGCCAAGAAAAACAAAAAGTTACGTAACATGAATGTTTATACTGGCCTTACTCGAAGTTGCCGAAAGCTGGAAGTGACCCACATGCCCTTCCCGAGAAGGCTGGACGAACCGGGCCGCGCCTGCGAGTGGGTCCCACCCGGCGGCGTCTGTTAGCTTGGCATCCTACAAAGCCACAGCCAGGGCGACTACGCCAGAGAAAGAAACAAAAGGCATGCAAATTGGAAAGGAAGAGGGAAACTATCTCTATCTGCAGATGAGAAGATCTTATGTAGAAAACCATGAGGAATCCACACACACAAAAAAACTGTTAGAGTTAATGAATTCAGCAAAGTTGCATGATACAAAATGAAAACGCAAAAAGCAGTTGTTTTTCTAAACACCAGCAATGAATGATCCAAAAAAGGAAATTAAGAAAACAATTCCAATTCCAATTGTATTAAAAAAAAAATTACTCAGAATAAATTTAACCAAGGACGCATGAGATTCGTGGACTGAAAACTGCAAAACCTTGCTGAAAGAAATTAAGGAAGACCAAATAAATAGAAAGACAGCCTGTGTTCATGGATGGGGAGACACTGTATCTTCAAGATGGCAACACTACCCAAAGCAACCTTCAGACCTGATGCAATCCCTATCAAAATCTCAAAGCAGTTTTGCAGAAATGGAAAAACCTATCCCCATACCCTTTGGAGTCAATGGACCCAGAATACTCAAAACAGTCTTGAAAAAGAACAGAGTTTGAAGACCCACAGTCTTGATTTAAAGCTTACTACAAAGCTACTGTGATCAAAACCGTGTGGTGCTGACATAAGGACAGACTGTGAACCAGTGGGAGAAAACTGAAGGCCCAGAAATAAACCTAAACATCTACGGCCAAGTGACGTTCAACAAGACCATTCAATGAGGAAAAGATGGTTTTTTTCAACAAATGGGGCTGGGAAAACGATATCCATGCACAAAAGAATACAGTTGGATCTCTACCTCACACCATATACTAACATTAACTCAAAATGGACCAGGTGTGACTATGGTTTGTAAATTTTCTTTTGGTATAGTAGGAGTATATTGGAAGGAATGAAGTTATTTCAGGATATTTGTTTTTCCCATTGCTTTGCTTTGTTTTGTTTGGAAATGTTTTTTTATTTGATGAAGTAATTAAAAAAAAACAATTTTAATGTATCTTTCCAGTCCATTTTCTTTATAATTGCACATATATTTGTTCCACGGGAAATTAATAAGTATGTAATTGAAAAAATTACATAAATGGTATTGCACATGAAGAAAAATATAGGACCAAAGACCTAAATTTAAGCATGAGCATCAAAAGAAAATATAGAAAAATTGGACTTCATGAAAATTAAAAACTTTTGTGCATCAAGGAACATTATGAAGAAAGTGAAAAGACAATTGCAGAATGGAAGAAAGTATTTGGAAACTGTGTATCTGATAAGGGTTTAATATCCAGAACAGATGAAGAACTGCTGCAACTCAACAAGACATTAAGAAATGAGCAAAGAACTGAATAGCCACTTCTCCAAAGAAGATTTTCAAATGGCCGAGAAGTATACGAAAAGTTGCTCAACCTCATTAACCATTGGGGAAATGCAATTCAAAACCACGAGATACCATCTCCCACTCACTAGAATGGCTATTAATAAAAAAAAATGGAAAATTACAAGTGTTGGAGAGGATGTAGAGAAATAGGAACCTTTGGCACAGTTGGTGGGTGGGATATATTGTAGTTCTCTGTGTTTTTTTTTATTGTAAGGAAGTTTGAAATTATATCAAAATAAAAAGTTTAAAAATGCATCTAGATTAGAAAGGAAAAAAAAAATACCTATCTTTATTCCCAGGTGGCATGATCTTATATCTAGAAAATCCTGCGAAATAAAAAAAAACCCTCTAAGATCTCAGCAGGTGCAGGATACAAGATGAACATACTAAAGTCAGTTGCATTTCTATCCACTAACAATAAACAAGCCAAAAGTAAAATTAAGAAATCAATTTTATTTAAGATAGCACCAAGAAGAATAAAAATTTAGGAATAAAGTTAACAAAATAAAACTTGTACACTGAAAACTACTATACAACATTGTTAAAATAAATTGAAGAAGTTATAAATAAATGGAAAGGCAGCCGGGTCATGGATCAGAAGACTTAATATTTGTTCAGATGGCAAAACACCCCAAATGGATCTACAAGTAGGGCACAAACCCAACAAAAATCCCAGCTAGCTTTTTTTTTTGGGGGGGGTAGAAATTGATAAGCTCATCCTAAAATTCATTTGGGAATGAAACAACCCACAGTAGTCAAATAATCTTGAAATAGATCAAAATGTATCATAGACCCAAATTTGAGAGTTAAACTATAAAACTGTTGCATAAAAATTTAGGAGTAAATCTTCAGGACTTTGGAATAGACAGTGGTTTCTTCATTGTGTCACTAAGCACAGAAGTCACAGAGTAAAACAAAACACATAGATTGGATTCCATGAAAATTTAAAGCCTGTGTGCTTTAAAAGAACACCATTAAAAAAGTGAAAAGACAAGCAGAGAATGGGAGGAAAATTTTGCTAATGAAATATCTGATAAGGGACTTGTAACTAGAATAAAAACTCTTAAAATTCAACAATAAAAAGACAAATAATCCAATATAAAATGGGCAGGGGATCTGATTAGACATTTCTCTAAGGAAAATACACATATAGCCAGTAATGACGCGGAAAGATGCCTGGCACCATTAGCCATTAGGACGATGCAAATCAAAACCACAAAGAGACACTTTGCCCCTGTGGAGACGGCCAGAGTGAAAAAGGCAGACGCTGGGGAGGATGTGAGAAACTGGAACCCCCTCCATGGCTGATGGGAAGGGAAAATGGTGCAGCCCCTTGGAAGGACATCCCGGCAGTTCCTGAAGATGTTGAACGCGGTCACCCCATCGCCCGGCAGTCTACTCCCAGGCACATACCCAGGAGAAAATGGAAATGTGCATCCACATGAAACCTGTAGGCAAGTGTTCAGAGCAGTTTTAGTCACTGTGGGTAAAAGAGGAAACAACCAAACAGTCACTGTGTGATGACTAGATAAGCAAACCGCTGTAGACCGCACAGCGGAATGTTTTTCGGCCACGTAGAAGGAAGGAAGCCCTGACACACGCTACGACAGGCACGGACCTTGGAAACGAGATGCTCAGTGAAGATACCAGACTCCAAAGCCACATATTGTCTGACTCTGTCGACACGATGTGTACCAAGAGGCCGATCAATAGACCCAGGACGAGGACCAGCGGTGCCCAGGCCTGGGGTGGGGCGTGGGGTGTGATCGCCAACAGACTTGGGTTTCTTTGGGGTCTGATGAAAATGTCTCAACTTAGGTTGCTGTGATGGCTGCAAACCTCTGTAACTACACTAAAAGTCACAGAACTGTAGGCTTTAGATAGATGATTTATACGGTATGTGAATTATATCTCAATAAAACAGTTGTAAAATGTTTATAGGGTAACCAGTAAAATAAATGGTTACGGAATAACTTCCAAACCAGAAGAGTGACTAAAGACCTTAGTCAGTCCAAACTAAATCAAAAGGGATTACAAATAAAGAACGGACAACTGGAGATAAGCATGTGGCGTAGACAGTGGAAACGCACGTAGAGTCTCAATGAGGTATGTGCCGAGGGACCCAGCCCCGACAGGAAGTGGTTGCGCTGGGCTTCCGAAATCAAGCAATGATATTTACTGAGAAGACTGATGCCTCAGGGCATAGAAAAACCAAACATAAAAGATATCAAAATGTCCACCAGGTGTATCTTGAGCAATGAAAACATGTGGTCTGATGACACTGGGGGAACCAGTCTTTAAGCAAACAAGTGCTATTCGAGATTAAGTGGACCACCTCATAATGATAAAAAGTTTAATGTCAGAGTGCAGGCTCCAGGGGTGGGGGTGGGGAGTCACTGATGGGTGCAGGGTTTCTTTTTGGGGTGATGAGAATGTTTGGGGAATACACAGCAATGATGGCTGCAAAATGGTGAATGTAATTCGTGACTCGAATTGCACATGTGAAAATGGTTGAAATGGCCCAATTTATGAGGTGTCTACTTTATCACCCCCAAACACACAAAACCATAGGGCCAGCGCACGGAGCGGTGCTGCCAGGGCTGGGGTGGGCTGGGCAGGGCTTCCGGCTGGTGGACACTGCGAGTCGCGAGCGCAGGTCGCTGTGTGTGGGTCAAAGCCCGCGGGAGCGCTGGCTCGAGCGGGTGAGCTCCATGTGACACTGACCCTCCTCTCCCACTGGTCTAGAGGGGCCTGCATGGCCTCGAGTGGGGAGGGGCCCCGGGACACTCAGGGGTGACCCTGGTGAGGCTCCGCACCTGGGGGTTCCTTCCTTGCAATGAAGTTAGTTGTTGCACGGACCCCTCAGAGCCGCTGGGGTGACATGAGAGAGCGTCCAGCCCCACTGTGGGGGGCCCTTTACCAGGCCGGAGCAGAGAAGGGGCTCCCCTGGGAGCTCGGGGGAAACAGGACAGGCTGCTGAGGAAGTCCAACGGGGCCGAGGACAGAGGCACTGGGGGTGGGGGGTTCTGCTGGGTTGGGGGGAAAGCGCCTGACAGCCCCAGGCCCGGAGGGACGCAGGGGGCGGCTGGAGTGAGCGGGGGGGCCGAGGGGTCCTGAGGTGGGTGTTGCTGTCTCGGGGGCACCTGCGGATCTCGCGCTGGGTGGGGTTCAGGGCTGCAGACTTCGCGCTTGGCTGGGCGGGGGGGGCTGCTGCCGGGCCTGGCGACCCAGCTCCCAGCGGCGCGTGACTCGCGGCCAGTTGCCTGAGATCAGGGAAACGGGAAACCCCGGGTGCTAGTAAATACTTCCGTCACCCTCACGGATGACGGCCTCCGAGTGGCCTGGGAGGGGTTATTCCCTCGGTCCGGCCTGTAAGCCTCGCATCCGGGGTCCCTGTCCTGGGGTGCCCCTCCTGCTGGCCACTCCTAGGAGTTAGCTTGGAGCACTGAACCCTGTCCACACAGAGCCGTCTACACGGGGCGAGGTCCCCCTCGCCTTGTGGGCGCATGGTGACGACAACGACGATGACGACGATGACGATGATGACGACAACAACGATGATGGTGGTGGTGACGGTGACCACCGAGTGTGGGGCCCCCCCACAGCCCGAGTCCCCCCAGCACGCGGTCAGGGGCCGACTGTTCTCCAAGGGGCAGGAGAGGCCCCGGGAGACTGTGAACTGGCCTGGGGGCTGATTAGAGGGGCGTGTGGGGAGGTTGCTCTGAGAGCCGCACAGAGGGGGCTGACAGGGCGAGAGGGGCAGTGGGGAGGGAGGGGGACCAGGAGGGGACCAGGGAGTCCGGGGGGACAGGGTGGTGGAGGGGCCACTGGGGTGTCTGGGAGGTGCGCCCCAGACTGGCTTCCAGCCCAGAGGCAGTGGGCGAGGGGAGGGTCGGCTGTGAGGGGAGGGAGACGGAGCCAGCAGGTGGGGGGGAATGGGGGGAGTGTCGGGCTTGGCTCCGAAGGTCTCTGGAGCCAGTGGGACCTCCAGCAGGGGCTGGGCCAGCAGCGGGGCACCCACTGTGGTTGGGGGACCACAGGGCTGGAGGCCGTGGGGAGTCCTGGGTGGTGATTCAGTGGTGTCATCAGAAAACAAGGCCTGGAGGCTCAGGGTAGGGGGTAGGGGTGGGGGGGGGCGCAGGCTGCGGCGGGAGGGGGCACCGACGCTGCTGCCCGTGACCTGGGGGCATCCAGTGGCCCCCAGGAACCGCAGGGAAGTCTGCGCGCCTCTCCCAGATGTCCTCTCCTGGGGTGAAGCCGCAGAGAGCCCGGGACCCCCAGCCTGGGGACAGAGCCCCGGGAAGCAGGGAGGGCAAGGCCCGAGCCTGGGGGCTGGGGGTGTTGGCTGCAGAGCCCCTGAGGTCCGCAAGCCCCTCGCGATTCCTGAGGGCTCTGGGCAGTTCATAGCCCTTCCCCAGCCTCAGTTTCCTCACTTCTAAAGCGACAGAATTGAACCCTTACCCAGGAAGGCAGAGAGAAGCAGAACTGCTGTGGTGGTGTGTGTGCAGGGTTGGGGGCTGTTTCCCCACCTGCAGCCCCTCCCCTGACACCCCTCGACTCACCCCAGGCTCTGCCAGACCCCGTCTGACAGCCAGGGCCCCGAGGTGCCATGAAGGGGTGGGTGCCTTAAGGGGGGCCAGGCCGATGGGGGCAGGAGGGGGCTGGCGCCATCACACCATGTAACTGCCGTCACCCCTTGGGCTCCTTGCTCTGAACCAACCATCTCTGAGCAGCCCCTGCGTGACCCAAACTCAACTTGGCGGCTTCACTGTGCGAAGGCCCGTCCGGCTCGAGGCGGTGTAGGGTGGGCGCAGAGGCCTCTCACGGCCAAGTTGCCTTGGGTGCCCATGGCTGCCCCCACTTCCCCGAGACCGTCTCCCAGACTCTGGGGCTCACGGCCCGACAGCACCCCCACGTGCACCGTGCCATGCCGGGAGGGTGCCTGGGTGGCCCACACCCTGGGCAGGGCCGGGCCGGCGTGAAAGGTTCTTGCCAGGACTGGCTTTGGCCTTGCGGCCCTGGCCTACAGGAAGGAGGCTGCCCTGGGGTTTACTGTTCCTCGTGTTTCATGGTTTGTCTTGGGTTTGGGGCACGTTAAAGGATAAACTGAAGGATGGAAAACAACGGGAATTTCATTGTGCTTGGTGGGGTGGTTGACACCATTCCCGGTGATGTCACCACCATTCCTGGTGACTCTGATGACTGGAAAATGCTCCTTGGAGGCCTGGCGGCCCGCAAATGCCCCTGGCCTGCACTTGCTCTCCTGCTGCCCGGGACAGTGGCCTTGCCGGGCTGGGCGGGCAGAACCATGGGTCCCGTTGCCTGGGACTGCGGAGATGGCTTGTAATTAAAGCTGAGCTCCTAGGCAGGTGTTTGCATGGACACTTCCTTTACCTCGATTTCAGGTGAGGGGCGCAGAGGCTGGGGCACCCCCCCCAGTGGCCCCATCTGGGGAGCTTCTGCCATTGTGTCCTGTTTGGTGTTTCTGGCAGAGTTGTTGCCGGAGCTAGTCCACGTGTGAGGCCCCGCTTCCCCTGGGTCTTGCCTGATGATGGTTTGATGTGTCCTCTCGGGTACCGGATTCTGGGGAAATCTGCTCTTCCTGGTGGAACTAGCCGAGTGCGGCTGGATAGTCATTTCTCTCATTTGGTATTTGGATAACAAGGATAAAAGCATCCTTTAAAAATATCCCAATACAGAATCGGGGCTGGGTTAGTGGCGCTTCTGGGGTTGTTGTGTTCTGAGGTGTAGCACTCAGAAAAGAGCAGGTTATGCTGCGTAACAAACAGGTCCAAGGACCCAGCAAGCACATGAGCGCCATCGGGAGGCGCTGAAAGGTGTCACCGGGGCGGGGGGTGGGCTGAGCCCTGCACAGAGTCCAAAGGCTCCCACCCGATGCTTTCCATTGGCCGAAGAAGCCACGTGGGCACTGCCACCCCCTGGGTGCCCTGAAGGGAGGGGGAGCAATTGGGACATGGATCAGCCTAAAACTTCTTTCTTTTTTGCTTGGGTTTGGCTCAGGTTTCACCTCCGGAAAGCTGGACCCAGCTCTGCTGAACAGCCTGTCAGTCCCGCCCTGCACCAGAGCCCTACGGGGCCTCATTCCTGGCCTATGTTTGCAGATCCATCCTTCCCAACAAAAGGCACTCACCCCCCATCAGACCCCTCCAAGGGTGAAAACAACTTAACCCTTCACTCTCTCCCACCTGCGGCCAGGATGCTGAGCCTCCCCCAGAGAGCTCTGTCCCTTGTCGCTGCCACGCGTGTGTCCAGAGACCCACATGGTATGAGCGGTGGGGGCAGGGCTGGGGGCTGGAGCGCTGTTCGGTTCACCCCAGCGGGGGTGCACCCCCAGCCCCGGCAGCCGCCGCCCCCACCCACGGCCTCCGCCGAGCTGCCCTGGGTCACGCTCCAGCTTCTGCTGCTCCGGTGGCGGCGGCTTCCGGCCGGGCAGGAACATTTCTGGTTGAAGTGCAGGAACTATGTATCCTTCCGGCCCCTCGAGAGGAGTGTCAGCTCCGGAAAATTACCAGGCCAGGAAGCACTTTTGAGAGCGAACTTTCCCCATTTGGCTTCTGCATGTGAGGAAACGCTAGATGAGGTGCTTACTTTTATTAGAATTGCCCTCCTGCTTCCCTGGCAGCCTGGAAAGCCCCGGACCAGCCTCCCCACGAGGCTGGGCAGGTGGCATGTGAGACGAGAGCCTTACCTCTTTGTGGCAGGTGCAGGCCCTGAGCTGGGCATAAGGAGACACAGGGACACCTTCCAGCAAGCACAGCCGCACTCAACCACTGCCTGAAACGACTGCAACGGGTCTTATGAGTCAGAGCCCCTCCCCCAGCCCTCCCCAGGTAAACCTCTTTTCAAAGCACCTGAAAACCAGGTAAATCCCGTGCAGGGCAGATTAAATACCAGTCAAATCATTAGGGCAGAAAACACAATGGCCACCAGCCTGTGGTGCCCAGGGCAGGTCTTCAGCTCTGGACTTGCACAGGTGAGCCCGTCCCTCCCTGATGTGCACAGGTGAGCACCTCCCTCCACGATCTGCACAGGTGAGCCCCCCTCCCCAACCTGCACAAGTGAGCCCCTCCCTCCCTGAACTGCACAGCTTTAGGTTTTTTGACTGGGAAGAGATCAAAGCTCAATTGGAGAGAGTTTTACTGTAGCCACGGACAGGCAGCTGAAGCCTGAGTGGCAACAGCCCAAACAAAAGTGGGAGTAGCTTTATGGCTTTTGGGAGGGGGTGTTGGTGCCGGAAGGGGCAGGTCCTGAGCTCCAGACCTGCACAGGTGAGCCGTTCCCTCCCTGAATTGCACAGGTGAGCCCCTCCCTCCCCGACCTGCACAGGTAAGCTTTCATGTCCGTAGCCTTCGTGGAACCTGAGTGTTTGTCTCTCCCCTCACTGCCTGCACGCAGAGCCCCTGTGTGGCTGGAGGATGGAATTTCACTCCCCTCCAAGTCCATCCCTGTTGCTGCTTTGGGGAGTCCATCAGTTCTGTGTCAAACACACAGCAGTGCACATATTTACGCACCATCATTCCCCAAGGAGGGACCCTTCAGAAAGTCATGAATGCTCAGCTCTGGGTGAAGCACATAAAGCTTTATTAATGGATCCAAGGATGAGCCAACCAGCCCGACGGGGCTCACCGAGGTGGAGGGAAGCCACGTGCAAGGCGGCTGCTGAAAGTGCAGAGCCTGTTGACAACAATTATTAACTGTGCAGCTTTGGCGGTGCTTCCGGACAGAAGACTTTGCTCCTGAGAGCACGGGGGAAGGACTGGAAACCCGGGCCCCAGTGCCTGCTCGGCTCAGACCCGTGGCAGGTTGAGCACCCCAAGAACCATGGCCACAGCCCCTCACGGCCTGTCCTTGCTGCTCCCCCACTAGCTGGAGGCCTTCCTGGAGGAGGCTGCATAGAGGGCAGCACCCGGCCGCCAGCCCCCATGACCCAGTGCCCGCTGCCAGGGCCAGCACACAGGCAGCAGCCGGGCGAGGGTCCGTGAGCCAACACGACAACGTGGCGGAGCAGCAGGAAAGGCAGGGGTGGGGTCGGCGTCCCGGCTGGTGCTCGGGTTTAAAAACCGACCAGACGGCCTCACCGTCCTGCACTGACCTTCAGTGACTCGCTGGCCTCGTGCAACACCTGTGCTCCCGTCCCTGGCGTTTCCTGCGGCTGCTGTAACAGGCCACCACCATCACGGCGGCGTCGGACAACCCACACCTATCCCTTAAGGTTCTGGGCGCCAAAGTCCAACACGGGCCCCACTGGGCGGAAGCTGGGTGTGGCCACTGCTCGGGCAGCTGTGCTCCTCGCCCGTCCCCTCCCTGGGTCACCGGGCAGCCACTGCTGACCTCACACTCCCTCCTTCGTAACCCAGTCCTCTCCGCCTCCCAGTCCTCAACCTCGTCACGGGTTCCGGGGACCAGGACAGGACCTGCTGCCCCTCCACCCCTGCCCCGAGGTCTGTCCTCTCTGTGCCTCTGCCAGGCGGCGTCTGTTCTGGAAGCTTTCCACCCAGCTCTCGTCTCCTGCCCTCAGGGTCCCAGCCCATCGTCCCTCTCACGGAGCAGCCCTCACTGGCCACTGCGGGCTGCACCCTTCAGCCCCCGCCCCCGAGGCACCCCTGCTGGTTTATTATCCAGCCCCTACCCCAGGCAAGGGGCTGCGCTGTCTCTGTCTCCCCAAGTGTTATCTGTGGCCCACAAGGTGAGGTTTCACAAATTTGGCTTAGGATGAAAGAAGGGACGCCCATTTCACAGGCTGGACACCAGGCACCAGGACCCCTGCCAGCAAGTGGTAGCCGGGGTCTGCACCCAGGTTTCCTGGGCCTTGAGCACCAGCCCAGACCCCTGCTCACCCCACACGGCCTGTGAGTCCACAGGGGGACCTGGGGGTGGGACCATGGGTGGGGCCTGCACCCAGCCCCCCATGAGGACCCAGGCCACCTGTGAGGACCCCAGCCCCCATGAGGGCCCAGGGCACCTACAAAGACTCCAGACCCCTGCCAGGCCCTGGCCGGACCCTCACTCCTCCTGCCCCCAGCTCTTGAGGGTCGGGTTGCCCACGTTTCCAGGAGGGGAGACGATAGCCACACGTCACGGCAGGCCCTGGGGCAGGGGTCCCCACATTGGTGAACATGGCTGCTGTGCAGTCCCCACCTTCTTCTTTCACCCGCCGGGCCCCTGAGCTGCGCCTCTGCGCTGTTGGGGATGCATCGGGGCCCTTCGAGGTGCCCGCAACAGGGTCGTTGGCCACAGCCTGGCCCCGCGCAACCTGTGTTTAGGAGGGACTGGCCTCGCCTCCGGAACCAGGCCCGAGCCTCACTGCGGGTCTGGGGCCTTCCCCGAGGCTAGACCTGAGGGTGCGTGGACCCCACCCAGGTGGGGGGTTGTGAGCAGCCGTGCAGGGGTGCGGTGGCGGGAAAGGCCGGCACACGGGAAGGAGGGGAGCAGGGCCAGCACCCCTGAGGAGAGCTGCGCATGCAGAATAGGGCTCCCGGGGGGTGTGCAGGGTTCTCTAGGGAAACGTTTCTGAGGCAGGTGGTGCGGGGAGTGCAGCTCAAACAGGTGCCCCCTCTGCGGCAGGACGTGACAGGCCCCAGGGCGGCCGAGGCCCTCTGAGCTCAGAGGCTACCCCCACCTGTGGGTTGCCTGCAGGTGCGGCTGCAGGGTTGCAGCCTCTGACCCCAGCTCCCTGCTCCCGGGGCCACGCTGAGCCACGGGAGCCACATGGAGCCACAGGAGCCACGCAGAGCCACGCAGAGCCACGCTGAGATACGCGGAGCCACGGGAGCCATGCGGAGCCACAGGAGCCACACGGAGCTACGCTGAGACACGCGGAGCCACGGGAGCCATGCAGAGCCACTCGAGCCATGCGGCAGCTGCCACCCGCCCCAGGCTCAGAGCAGCTGAGATGTGGCCAGGGCCACCGAGGAACTTTTACCTTTACTTGATTTAAGTTTTAAAACTGAACCCAGTTCAGTGATCAGAAACTTCAGTGTGTTTAAAACAACTTAGGCATGTGAATGTACATTTTCAATTGTGAATTTTGTGAAATCTACAAATCAAATATTTCTGATAAAAATTTTGTCTGAATCGAGGTATGCTGGAGGTGTAAAATACACACCTTACTTCAGTCACTTAGAAAAAAATAAACCCTCTCATTAACAGTTTCTTACATTGATTATACTTATATGAAGTGATAATATTTTGATTATATTGGGTTAATTAAATATGTTATTAAAATTAATGTCACGTGTTTTTTTGGCCTTTTTTATGTGCCTATTGGAAACTTTAAACTGGGTGGCTTCATTATATTTTTGTTCGGCTGTGTTGTTTTAGATGCACAAAAACCTAAAATCAAAACAAACAGGCAAAACTGGGTTTTAGTGCCCCACTCTGAAAGGGCGGCTGCTGACCAGCCAACTCGGTCATCGCAAGTGCCATCATGAGTGTGAGTGCGTGTGGCGGGTGTGAGTGTGTAGTGGGTGTGGTCTGCTGGGTGTGTATACACATATTTGAGGTGTGGGAGTGTGCACAAGTGGGTGAGCAGGTGATCTCTTGATGGGTGTGTGTGTATTGTGTGGTGGTGTGAGTGTGCATGAGTGTGCACGGGTGGGTGAGCAGGTAGTTTGCTGAAGGGTGTGAGTGTGTGTGTGATGTGAGTGTGCACAAGTGCATGAATGTGGGTGTGAGTGGGTGAGCAGGTAGTCTGCTGATGGGTATGTGTCCATGTGATGGTGTGAGTGTGCACGATTGTGCATGAGTGGGTGAGCTGTCTGGAGTGATGGCTCACCTGGAGAGGCTGTGCCCGCCCTGGAAGGGACCCTCCGGATGAGCCAGTGGGAGCCTGTCCTGCAGGGGGAGCGGCCGGAGCCCACTGGCCTCCTTTGGTGGGGAGGGGGCTTGGCCGGGGCGGCAGGGGTCCTAGTTTCTGCCTGGCATGGCCCAGCCGGGGAGCTTTCTGTCGGGGCGCCCCCATCAGCCCCTGCGGGGTCGGGCCTGGGTGAGTCCTCTGCAGGGGGCAGGACCCCAGCCGGAAGCTCCTTCTGGGAGGGGCCTGGCAGGCGCTGGGCCCTGGGCTTTGCGCTTACAACTCCTCTCGGCCCTGGCCCCTCACGTCAGAGGACATTCCTCTGGCCCCACAAGCACAATTACTCAGCAGCCAGTGACTTCTTGCTCAGGAAGTGGCAGGTCACATGGCGGCACTGGGTTTTCCCCCGAACTGTCAGTGGGAGAGGAAAGTTGTGAAAACACCATACTTCTTCTCTTGGATAAAATCTTCCGTCTTCTGTGTCGAGAGCTGGGCTTGGCTGGAGGGGCTTTTGGCCGGGGGCTGGACCTGTGCCCGCCCTGGGCGTGCCTGGAGTCCCTCCAGTCCCTGCCCTTCGTTTGTCCCTGGGAGCAGTGGGCCCCTACGGCCCCCTCCCTGGGCTGCTGGACACCGGCCGGGAGGGATCCGCGAGGCTGGGGCACGGCTGGGTGAGCCCGCAGAGGGCACTGGGTGTCCAGTGTCCACGGCGGCCGGGGAGAGGGCAGGCATGAAGGGGGCTCGGGCAGGACGTCCGTCTGGGAACACGGCGTCATTTTCTCGTGGCTGTGACCACAAGTGCCTCTGAGCCGTAGTGGAAAAGTACAACAGGTGGCAGCAAGGATGGCTGTCACCGCCCCCCCACCAGCCGGGAAGGGCTGGTGCCGGGCCCTCTCTGGAGTGGGGGCCGCCCGCGGGGAGGCTTGAGTCATCTGGAGAAACCTGTGGCTGGAAAATTCCCGACTCGGGGACCGCCCGTCATCTCCCGGGCCTGCCAAGGGGCCCCAGCTTCGTCCCAGGGGGACACCTTCCCCCGCTCACCATCCTTTGTTTCCCACGGAGGAGGTCTCCTGTCCCCTCCCAGAGGGTGGCGGAGGGTGAGTGACGCCAGGTGGGGGGCGCGTGGGAAAGACTGGGTCTTCCTCCACTTTTCGGGGCCCCCCTCCAGGGCCGCAGGAGTGTGCTTTGTGCAAAACCAAGGGGCCCGGGTGGTGCAGGGGGTGCCGGGCCCCTGCCTTCCACCGTCTGCATTTCTTATTATTTTACAGTGTCTGAAGACTAGTTATGAGGCGCACAGAAGTTACAAAACAGACCCGGTGGTGCGGGGGCCCTGGGGAACCCCACCTGCCCCAGCAGGAGCCCCAGTGGCAGGACGGCCAGTTTAGGGCTGAGGAATGACCAGGCCACCCCGTCCCCACTCAGGGGAGGCTCCTCACCACGTTCACTACCGTATCCACGTACTGCTTATTCTGCAGCTTTTTCTTACAGAGAGGTCTAAGCACAGACACTAGTTGGGGGGAACGCACACACCCCGGGGCCCACCACTGGCTGGTCGCCGGCTGCCGGCCGCATCAACTGTCCACACCGGCCGGCCTGACCCTCTGGGCCCGGCCCCAGCCCACCCACACCGTTTGGAATCGCAGGCCTCCCCCTCTTCTCTCTGGGAATATTTCAGTGTGACTCTCTAAATGTTAAGAATCTTTAAAAACCAAAACCGCAGTTCCGCAGCCCCCCTCAAACCCAGTCGGCGTCCGTCGGCACCCAGAGCCCCTGGCAGAGGCTGAGTCCTTCTCCAGCCCCCGAAATGCCGACTGGGTCGTTCTCACCGCTCGCCCGCTGCCATCTCTGGGGGTCGCCCGGCTCCTTTGAGCTCCAGATTCTCCCTCCTTCTCCCTTTTCCTCCTGGCCCGACTTTGGGTTGTGGAAATGGGGCCCCCAGTCCTGGCCTGGTGCCCCTGCCAGGGCCCTGCACCCGGGAGTGCTGCCACCCGGTCCCTCTGCCCCACCTTCCGGGCTCCGGATGTCACCCCACCTGACCCAGCGAGCATCACTCACGCGTTTCCGGTCGACCTGCGGGGCCCAGCGCCCGTCACCTTCCGGCCGGGCCCGTTAATTCCCCGAAGCCGAGGCGTGGTGGGGTCCCCCCGACCCTCCTTCCCGCCGATGGGCCTGCGTTCCGTCGGGAGAAACGTCCCTTCCCAGTCCCACCCAGGAAAGGCGGGGAAAATGCTCCATCCTTTCCTTATATTTAGCTATTAAAAAAAAAAAAAATGAGCTGCTGGGCTCCTTTATCTGCTTTGCTGACCAGCGTGCTTTTATTTCATGATTTTGATTATCACGGTGCGCAAGGATTAGATGGAGGGGTGGGCTCTGCCGGCCGCCTCGTCCCCTCACGGACGTCCCAGGCCACCCCTCTCTGGCCGTGGGGCTGGGTGCTGAGTGAGCCCTGACGCTTCAGCATGGCCCCAGTCTGAGAGCAGCCCCACTCCCCAGCACGATGGGGCGCCCAGTCCCCCATCCCCTCCACTGGAGAGGGGCGCCAGGGACTCGGCTCCAGGCAAAGCTGGGTCTTGGGGGGGTCTTTGGGGGGGGGTCCCTGCACACCTGCGCTTCTCGCCCTGACTGGCCCCACTCTGCTCTCAGCCTCCACCCCCCACCAGCACTGGGGTGTCTGCTGGTCCTGAGGGGGCTCCTGTGGGGCACCAGGCACCTGTGAGGGGGGCAGAGACCCCACGCCATCGTGGTCTGATGGGGGCAGGGAGAGTCGGGCGCTGGTGGGCTCGGGCTGCCGTGTGGACGCCCTCGGGGACGGCTTGCCCCGCAACCTTAGCTTAAAGGGAGCCCACGGACAGCTTTTCACATCCCTAAGCAAGGAGCCCATCGCACCGGCAGGTGCAGCCGCGGAAGTTGTGGTTTCGTGGGTCTGTTCAAACACCAGGCCCACCCTCAGTGAAGCCCCCTGACTGACTCATGCTCCGGGGGCCTTTCAGCCTCGTGCCCTGCGCCCCGTTTGTCTGGCACCCACGAGCACCCTGCTGGGGCAGGCATCTGCCCCTCCACAGTTCGTGAGGAGCACGAGGGTCAGACCATGCGCAGAAACGACTCGGAGGCCAGTGCTGGCCGGGGCGTCACGTCTGGGAGAGGCACAGAGCGCGAAGTCGTGCGTGTGCCGGACAGTGGCCCATGCCACCCGCTAACGGCCACAGCCAATGATGGTGCACAGTGTGGTGGTGCACACTCGGCATGGGTGTGTACAGATGGGCGTGGGCGTGTAAGACAGGTGCAGGTGTGCACAGGAGGGCACAGGCACACACAGGTGGGTGTGGGAGTGCACAGGCAGGCATGGGTGTGCACACGGGCGTCTGCTGATGGGCCTCGAGGCCTGACACCGGGCCCGTTGGTGACAAAGGGCTGCAGCCTCACTCCTGAGTCGCAGGTGCGTCGGAGGACAGCGGGGCTGGTGGGCCGGGGTGCTCCCTGGGGAACACTTGTCAGGGGCTCAGCCTAATGTTCCCCTTCATGGTCCCTTCCTGGGGTTGCTCTTGCTCCCACCAGCCAACCCCGAGGTGGAGGCAGAAGTGCCTGAGGGTCCCCCGAGCCCACTGCCTCCTCTGAGCTGTTGAGAAGCAGCTCGGAAGGGGCCGGTGCTGGGCGCAGGGAACAGCTGGGTGACTGCGAGTCCCCACGGGGACCCCGTGCCCATCCCCATCGGCCTCTCACCCTCTCGCTACCCCTTGGCAGGCCCCTCAGCAGGTGGTACAGAGGCCTGAAGACACAGCAGCCCCTCAGGCCTCCCCCCAGCTCGGCACCTGGCCTGCCATCACAGCTCTGGGGGCAGCTCGCTGTGGGGGTCTCCTAGCTCCTGGACCGGCAGCTCTTCAAATGCAAGGTGATGAGGGAGATGGCAAAATGCAGGTTCCTGGGCCCCATGGGGCCCATGGTGGGCCTGGGGATCTGCGTGCTTGACCCAGCGCCAGGGGCTTTGAGGGCTGCCCCGTGAGGACCTCTCTGGCTCAGCCCCACACAACCCCATGGAGGGCCAGGCCGGGGGCTGAGCTTGTCCTATGTCCCCAGGACCCAGCTCGGGGCACACAGCACCTGGCCGCAGGGTCCCTGTGGCAGAGTGACCCCAGCACACAGCCCTGACTCGGGAGCTAGCCGCCCCCTTGCTCCCGCTCTGGCCACTCGGTTCATCATCTTCGTGACACAGACACACCAGGGCCTTGCCACCAGCCTTTTCTAGGTTCCCTCTTCCATGCCTTGGTTTCCCCATCTTGAAGATGCCCCTGCTAACATCTTTCAAGGTTTCCATCACTACGGCTTCCAGACAGCAAGGAGAATACAACAGTGAGGCCCTGGGGAGGGTCTCGGTCCCTGAACCCCATGAAGTTCCCGGTGGGGGAGGGGGTCCCCGAGTCCCTCTCGGGGCTGCGCCTTGCTGGGCCAGGAGAGGGCAGCCGCGGCCCGGCTGAGTCCCGCGTGGGCGGGCGTCTGGATCCCAGCCAGGAGCAGGACGGCGCCGGGTGTCTGCAGCCGCGCCCTGTCCTGGGTGCCCACCAGGCCCTTCCCAGGGATCCCCGGATGCCGGTGCCTCTCGCGAGTGGCCCTGAGGTCCTCGGGTTGGCTGTGCCCTGAGCAGAGTGAGTGGCAGGCTGGTTGGGAGGTTAGGGTCCCAGGATGCTGGGGTCCTGGGATTTGGGGTCCACGGATGCTGAGATCCTGGGATACTGGGGTCCTGGGATGCTGAGGTCCTGAGAGGCTGGGGTCCCGGGAAGCACAGGCTGTGAGCCCACCTGCTGTCTGGAGGGAAGCCTCCTATCTCTTCCGCTCAGGGGCAGGTGTCCTCAGGGTCCCACTGCCCTTGGACCCCCCGTCCTGGCATCTGCCTCAGCGGTTCAGTTCCTCACTCCAGCTCCTGCCCTTTTGGCAGCATCCCTTTAATTCCTGGGCACAACTGTGGGCTCTGCCATTTGCCCTTGACCTGCTGCTGTGGAGTCTATCAGATCCCTGTTGGTCTCACCTTTATCTGTGGCCTGGGGCAGAATACTGAACCAGGGTGGGTGAGCCCCAAGTTCAGGACACAGCACAAGCTCCCAGAAGGGGGTCCCACGTGGGGCTCCGTCCCGACCTTCACAAAGGGTCCTGCTCAGGACTTTTCCAGAATCCAATGACAATACAAAACAAGCACCGCAAAATAAAAATCACAGAAGCATTTTAAAAAAGCCTTTTGCCAAGGAATGCAGAAGCAGCAAGCAGGACCCTGCTGCCCTTGAGGGTTTCTCGTCGCCCTCCCTCTGTCCCCTCTCCGTGATCTAGATGTTCCCTTTGTCATCACACATGAACACTGCAATGCAGCTTCAGGTACAGACAGAAAGGTGGGCAGATCTTAAGGGCACATCTTGATGGAATCCCACGAGGCAAACACACCCACAGAACCAGCCCCAGATCCGGATCCAGGACCCTTCCAGCCCTGGAAGCCCCTGGTCGGGGAAACACCAGCCTGACTCCCGGCTCCTCATCTGCTCCTCGTCTGCTCCTTAGACGCGCAGGGTGCTTCGGCCTGTGCCCCACGCACCCAGTGTCCCTGCTCTGCGCCCTGTGCGTGGGACACACCAGGTTGTGGGGTACACTGAGGGCTGAACCTCGCACGGCTGTACGTGCTCCATTGTAAGGATATTCCACAGTCTATTTCCCCATTAGATTGTTGATGGGGGTTTAAGCTGTTTCCAGTTTGGGGCCATTAGGGCTAAAGAGCACACATGGGCACCCAAGCACGTGCGTTTTGGTGAACCTGTGCAGACACTTCCGGTGGGAGGACAGGAGGCGGGGGGTTGTCTTAACTGGATTTTTATAATCCTCAGTCACACAAAATTCCCTTGGGAAGAGGTTGTATCACGCTTGAATATAATTAAGGAGCAAGCACAAGATGAAGAGCAGCAACAAACATCTATCGACTGCTTCCAAAGGGAGTTCCAACGTCTGTGATAATTCATTCAATTCTCACACTGGCCCTACGGGGTAGATGCTATTCTCTCCCCAATTTTACAGATCAGGATAAAGCCGTGGGTTTACAGAGCTGGCGAGGGCAGGGCTCGCATTCCCGCCAGGCAGTCACCGATGATCGGTGATCACGGATCGCAGCCCGGGCCGTCGTGGCTCTTTCTGTTCTCGTGGCCTCGTCCCTCTTCACCACTTGCACTATCTTGACAAATCGTTTTTAATTGCCAGGACAATAGGGTGGCTTCTCCGTTTCTGCCGTCTGTGACAGGGACGGCTGGATACCAGCGCTGCGAGAGGAAACACCGTTGGTGTTTGCCCGTCTAGTTCAAAGGCATGCCTCTTAGCAGTGTGACATGAAACAACTCAGTCGAAAGTGATTTATTGAGCAAAATCAGTGAGGTTGGAAAGATGATTCATCAGCGTGTTGGCTAAGAAAATGACCAGCTTGTCTTATATTTCTTCTGATTTTCAGTAAGAAATCTCCCCGGGAGTGCATGGGGAAGGCTGAGGTCCGCGTGCCTCCAGCTGTGGGTCCTTCTTTCTTTTAAAATCACGGGCACGTTATGCTTACAATTTTCTTTACTCTTTTTTATCCACTTGTATGCTATACATACTGTTCCAAGCCAGTCCATATTCTTCAATATTTTTAGTGGATACAGACCATTCTACCATAGTTTATTTAACCTATGTAGACTGTTTCCAGTTCTAGAGATTACATATAACGACTATTCTTGCATGCAAGTCTTGTGCAGAAATTTATTTCCTTAGGATACACATCTATAAATGTTATTGGGGTTTTGATATATTGTGCCAAAATGTCCCCTCTCCCCAACAACAATAAAAAAAAGAACTATGTGCCAATGTTTACCTCTACCAACAGGGCATGGTGTGCCATTCTCTGCTTTTTTTTTTTTTTTTGCCAGAATTTGTTTTACAATTTAAAGTGGTTTTTGCCAATTTGATGGAAGACAAATTGAACATCAGCAGTGCTTTCATTTGCGTTTCTTTGATTCAAGTGAAGTCAAGCATTTCTCATGAACTCATTGGCCACAGCACATTTGTGAAATGCCTGCTCGAGCCCTTCGTCCGTTCCTCCATGGGTGCGCTGGTCCGTCTCCAAATACGTTGCTTTATGAGAACACTATTACCCCTTTACCTACGATATACATTGAAAATATTTTTCCCCAGTTGGCATTTGCTTTTAATCTTGGTTTGTGTCATCCTTAGTCATACAAAGCTTTTTAATTTTTAGGTGGTCATATGTATCAAGCTTTTCTTTGGGGTGTTTGGCACGGCCTCACCCACCGCAGAGCAATGAGACTCATCTACACTCTGGTGTTTTCTGTCTGGTCGAGTTGGGTATGTGGTGACATCAAGCTTCTAAACCTCATTTCAAATAACTTAAGGAAATAATTAGTTGGGGTGCCGCGCTAGTGGTTGGAGAAGTCGGATGGATGTTATCCAGTGGTTGTAGACGGATGGAAGCTGGTACTCCCTTCAGATCATCAACAGACCCCCTAATTCTAGCCTGTTTGCCCCGAGTCAGTGGAGTTGGATAAAGTCGTTTTCCGCTCACTCAGGCAGGCTGGCGTCTCCTGGGCAGTGGCCCCTGAGGTCAGGGGTCACCGTAGAGCCCAGGGTCTCAGCGGGGCTTTGCAGAGCTAGAGAAAGTGGAGAAAGGCAGAGAACCAGCGTCTGCCCCCTCAAGAGGCAGGCCTGGGAGTCCGGTTCCCGTGGAGCTGACGGATGCTGGCGAGTGTTTGTGCTGTGTTTGGAGGTCACGTGCCTGGGGCTGAGGGGGCGGGTGGCCCCGGGAGGGGCTCCGACTGGACAGTCCGAGGAAGCCCCTGTCCTAGGCTGGGCTGTCGGCGGGAGCGCGTCTCTTCCGGCTCTTAACGCCTGGGTGACAGGAGGGAGAGCGGCCTGTGGAATTTCATGAATCAAGGTTACTTTAGTTTCAAGGGTGGAAAATGGATTAATGCCCGAACCTTCGTGCGTCGGATGGATCCAGGCGGCCCGTCTCCCTCCACCCTCCTTCCCACAGTCCCGCGTGTCAGCAGTTTTCCCGGAAAGCAATCCTCCCCACCACCCATGACCGTAATGCTGGCGGCCGCGGGCCTGGCCGGGGCAGGGAACCAGCGAGAGCATTTCACAGCCAGTGTTCACACAGCTCTCCGGGTGTGCTCTGCTCTGAAAAATCTTGGCCAACCTGGGAAATCTGCGTTCCATCCTTCTGTGGCCCCATAGTCAGACGGCTGCTCCGCTTTCCATTTTTTTCCCTCGTGCCCAGCAGCAGGGGGTCGGCGGCTCAAACTGTTGCTCTCCCCAGGAGCAACCAGCTCGTCTGGCCTAGATTTGCTCGGCATTTGACACATGCAGGGGCCAGGGGAAGCTTTTTAAAACTACCTGTTCTCCTCCATGGAGAATATTGTCTTTGAGAATGCACCTTTGTGAAACTTTTCTTTCACAAACTGGTTGAGCTGACAGGGCGAGGAGCCTGCCCCTCCTCCCTGGGCTGGAGACGGCCGTGCCATTGGCCAACGGGCTGTTGGTGACCGTGACCTGGGCCTCAAGTTGTGCTTAGGTGTGGGCTTGTCCTCTTGCACATTTGCCGTGACCGCTGCTCTTCCCCGGGTAGCCTGCAGGTCCCAGAAGGATAAGAAACAGGTAGGGTGGCACTGAATCCAGCCCGTCACCTGGAACAGCTGGAGCAGCCCAGCCCCAGCCAACCCATAGGCAGGGGAATGAAAAAGAAATGCTTATCGTCGTGCCACCGAGATTTTGTGGTTGTTTGTTATGCAGCAGTAGCTGACTGACATAGTAAATGACTTAGGTGAGAAGTGCCCGGTACTATTGATTTACCTCCTAAATATCTTTGGGATCCATCCACTTCTTTCCATCACTATCAGCCATCCTGGTAGCCATCTTCTTGTGTCACCTAAGTCCCCCTTCTCGTTTCCCTGCTTCCTCCCGTGCCCTGTCTCCCTCTAATCCAGTCTCTCCACAGCAGCATACTTTTAAAAGCACAAACAGAATCATCTCGTGCTCCCCTCCAGTTTGGAGCCCTTGCTTGGCTCTCCATTGCTCCCAGGACCAGACTGAAGTACCCTCAGTGGCCTGGCCCTGCTTCTCTGTAGCCCCCTTCTGCACATCACCGACCCCTCTCCTCCCCTCCAACCACACCTGCTGCCTGACCTGAGCCATGCCCCCTCCCTTCCAGGTACTCTTTATGAATCTTTCTGGTTTCAGCTAAAATGTTGCTTCCTCCAGGAAGTCCTCCTTGCCCCCCTGGTTAGGCTTGGCCTCTCATGTTCTCTACAAGCCCTTATCCTGGTTACCTGTTACATTAATATAGATGACTAATGGTCAAAATTGCTCTCCCACCGGACTGTGAGCCCATGACAGTCTTTTGTTTTGCTCGCCACCATCCCCACACCTGGTCTGGGGCTTGGCTCAGAGTCAGTGCTCAATGGAGATCTGATGAAGGTGCAACTTCAGATCTCAGAACAGGGCACCTGGGAGGCCCTGGGCTTCTCTGCTTAGGTGGAGCTCAGCCCGCAGCCGCCCTGGGTGTAGCTCCAGAAATTGCCAAAGCCTTGGGTGGGTGGGAGCAGGGGGCATATTGCCAGGAGAGGGATGTTGCTTGGACCCTAGAAAGATTCCTGTTAACAGATCAGAGTCCGATCTGCCCCCAACCAGGGACCCAAGTGATTCTGGGAGTCTGTACTGCACCCTGAACCCCAACAACCACCTCTCAGGGCCTGCCCAAAGGATGAGCTGGAGAAAACACCAGCAGCTACTGGTTTAGCCTGAGGCTGTTCAGGGGGTGCTCAGTGCCCTCCTTTCTCAGGTGGGGTCTGTGGGCCTCACTCCTGTACAGTTCCTGGACCTTGTTCCTGGATGGTTCCCAGGCCTTGTTCCCAGATCCGGATGGTTCCTGGGCCTTGTTCTTGGATGGTTACTGGATCTTGTTCTAATGTAGTTACTGGATCTTGTTCCTGGATGGTTATGGGCCTTGTTTCCAGATCCAGATGGTTACTAGGCCTTGTTCCCAGATCCAGATGGTTCCTGGGCTTGTTCCTGGATGGTTACGGGCCTTGTTCTTGGATGTTTATTGGGCTTAGTTCCCAGATGGTTACTGGACCTTACTCCCGGATGATTACTGGGCCTAGTTCCCGGATGATTACTGGGCCTATTTCCCGGATGGTTAGTAGGCCTTGTTCCTGGACAGTTCCTGGGCCTTTTTCCTGGACAGTTCCTGGCCCTTGTTCTTGGCTGGTAACTGGGCCTTGTTCCCAGATCCAGATGGTTTACTGGGCCTTGTTCCCAGATGGTTCCTGGGCTTATTCCTGGATGGTTGCTGGACCTTGTTCTTGGCTGGTTACTGGACCTTGTTTCCAGATGATTACCGGGCCTTGTTTCCAGATCCAGATGGTTACTAGGCCTTGTTCCCAGATCCAGATGGTTACTGCGCCTTGTTCCTGCATGGTTACTGGCCCTGTTCCCAGATGGTTACTGGGCCTTGTTCCTGGATTGTTACTGGGCCTTGTTCCTGGATGGTTACTGGACCTTGTTTCCTCCAGGTTACTGGGCCTTGTTCCTGGGTTGTTACTGGGCCTTGTTCCGGATGGTTACTGGGCCTTGTTCCCAGATCCAGATGGTTACTGGCCTTGTTCCCAGATAGTTACTGGGCCTTGTTCCTGGATGGTTACTGGACCTTGTTTCCTCATGTTTACTGGGCCTTGTTCCAGATGGTTACTGGGCCTTGCTCCCAGATCCAGATGGTTACTGGGCCTTGTTCCCAGATGTTTCCTGGGCCTTGTTCCTGGATGGTTACTGGGCCTTGTTCTTGGATGGTTACTGGCATCGCATCATAATATCTCTACTGAGAAATCTAATAATGAGGATGCTGTCTCCTTCTCTCCATGCTGCTCTCGTACACCACCTGATGTTTTCTGTTCTGATAGTGAAGAACCAGTTATTCCTTCTGATATAGAAGAGTATTGAACAGAACTTTTACCTAAAAACACTCAAGTACAATTTCCAAATGATAAAAGGTGGAAAGGCCCTCACTATAATAACTGGGACAGATGATTCATATCCTTCAAGTCCCACATTAGAAGATTATACTGAAGGAGAAGCTCAACAGTTAAAAGAACTGTGACTATTTTCAAGAAAGCAGAAAGGCCCTCTCAACCTTCTTAGATACAGATAACATGTAACCACCTGGTCCTCTGTGAAAGCAGGCTGGGCTGCAGCTGCTACTTTAATCATAGAGAAGTCATAAATAATGTAGCAAGGTTGATACAGACCTAATCAAATGGATGTTTATCAGTACGATGTAATGGCTAAACTAATCATAGAATAAAATGAGAAAACTATATTAACAAGTTAAAGACAAGTAATAGTAATTTCTTTTCTAATTTTTAAGCAAGTAAAAGTATGTTACATTGTTCTTACAAAAATCATAACTTAATTAGTAAAAAATATTATCAGTAGAGTTTCACGGGCATTCAAGGCTAAGCCTCTGACAATGTGGATACCGTCCTTTGATCTTGAACCATTTGTGTTCACGAAGCATCATTTAATGTAAAAATACAATATGATTTAATTGAATGTAAGTCAAAAGTGCTACAAATTCTCTGTAACTGAGACAAGGGGGAGCTCTCTGACCTCACGTCCAGCTGCATCTGGAGGAGCCGGGGCTCCCAGGCTTGGTAACGTATCAATTAATTTTCACATTGTAAACTTGTTCCTTTTAAATTGAGTGCTCCTTTAGTAAAAATGTGTTGAAGGTGAATTCTTGTCTTGAGTGCTCTTTACTTCTAAACCGCTGTCTGTCCCTAGACTCCTAAGTGAGTGGGAAGTTGCTTGAAAGAAGCCCAAAGCCATTGAATCACGACCTGATGAGGCTCAGGCCTTTTCTAACGAGATCACAGGTTTGAGGTGTAACGAGAAGAGCCTGACACTGGGCCTTGTTCCCAGATGGTTATTGGACCTTTTCCTTGGATGGTTACTGGGCCTTGTTCTTGGATGCTTACTGGGCACTGTTCCCAGATTCAGATAGTTACTGGGCCTTGTTCCCAGGTGGTTACTGGACCTTGTTCCCAGATGGTTACTGGGGCCTTGTTCCTGGATGGTTACTGGGCCTTTTTCCCAGATGGTTACTGGACCTTGTTCTTGGATGGTTACTAGGTCTTATTCCTAGATGGTTACTGGGCCTTGTTCCTAGATGGTTACTAGGCCCTGCTCCTGGATGGCTACTGAGCCTTGTTCTTGGGTGGCTGTTTGTGGCAGGCCATGGCCTGGGCCATTCCCAGATCAGGGGTGCAGGGGGCTCCCCAGGGACGGGAGGCCTCAGTCCTCACCTAGCCATCATCAGGATGCTCGGGGCTCCAGTTTGATCTTTCCTGGGGTTCAGGCTCATGTTGTCCTCTGGGCTGTGACAGTGAAAAGGATCCGGGAAACACAGACAGGCCCTGGAGCTCCCACAGGCTGCTCAGGTGGAGCAGTCCCTGCCTGCCCAGCGCCCCTCCTCAACCCCCCCGTGGCAGTTCAGGGACGTGGCCCGAGCAGGAGCCTCTTGCTTGCCTGGAAAGGCCCTCTGTGTCGTCCTGCCCTGGGTGGTGAGGGGTGGTCTTACCCCTTCCCAGCGGGCGGCAATGATCCGAAGGGCTCCTTTAACTTTCAGACATTTCATCTCTGTTGTGGCCATCGGGGTCTTCGATCAGCGGCTCCCAACTCTCACTGCACATTTAGAGACACCCGTGTCCACCCCGCCCCTTCTGACCCGTTAGTTGCTGCTGGGTCTGTTCTCACTTGAAGTGTGACTGCAACGCCACACACTGCAGAGCTAATAAAACCGTGAATCCGCTCAGGACCACCCTCCTCTCCCCTCCCAGAGTCCTCGCTCGAGTGCCTGAGTCAGCTGAGTGACAAACTTCCTAGTCGCTGGAAAACCACCACTTTCCTCAATGGCTGTTCCCGCTATGCTTTATCTCCCCCCTTTTCAAAATAAACGTTCTATTTTCGAGCAGGTTTAGGTTTACAGAGAAGTTGCAAAGAGAGCGCAGAGAGCTCTGTGCACCCCACACCGTTTCCCCTACTGAGACTGTCCTGCGTGATGAGGGGCATCGGTGACGACGACCAGCGCAGGTGCGAGATCATCAACCGACGCCCACGCGTCCCTCGGCTCCCACGGGTTTCCCCTCGCACCCATTTCTGTCCCAGGCCCTGCCCAGGACCCCCCAGGGCATTTTGCCACCGGCCCCCAGGCTCCCCTGGGCCGTGGCCAGGGGTCGCAGGGACCGTCCTGGGCCCTGGAGGAGGCTGGCCGGGTGCTGGGGGCGGGGGTGCCCCTCTATGGGATCTGTCCACTGCTTCCTCCCGACGAGACCCGGTGATGTGTGTTCAGGGGAAGACCCCACGGCAGGGCGCCCCTTTTGCCTGGCCCGGCAGGGGACCTGCTGCCGACAGCTCTTGCCCTGGTCTCGTCACCAGCGGTGCTGGCTGTCACCCGGCCAAGGCGGGTCTGCCGGTGTCCCCCACTCCCCTCTTTCCCCACCGCATTCCTGGGGAGGAAGTTGCCTGGCAGCCCCCACTTAGGAGGGGGGCCTGATGCTCCTGGAAGCTGGAGTAGCTACATCAACTTTTTGTAATTCTTCTGTTTTGGAGATTTGTCTCTTCTCCCACGTTTATTTATGTGTTCATCATTTATTCCCACCGGTATGGATGCATAGATGTGAGTTTCACTGGGGTTTTAACCCGATTCTACTTTATTTTGTGCTTGCGCTGCTCCAGCTGTGGCTCCTGGGTCCCTCTGACGTGTCCCCTTCATTCGAGTCTTTTCTTTTTGAAATTGCTTTCTTCCCTTCTGGCCTGGGAGACACTGCCGGCTCATCCTGTGCACTCCTGACCGGCCCGAGTCAGCCGTCTGTCCACGGCGCCCTCCGTGGGGAGCCTGGGTTTTAAAAGCTCCCCAGGGGCGTCCAGGGTAGAGCTCCAGGCCCTGGGCCCCGAGGCTGTGCCGCCAGCTCCCACCTGGACTCCCCTGCTCCCCAGACCCCCAGGCGGCCTCCCCGCAGGCCGTGCACCCTCCTCCTGCAGGGTGCTCCCCCCACCCCACCCACCCAGCTCTGCTGCCCTGCGCAGCACCCACCCCGACCAAGGTCAGGGGGTTGCCGTGGCCAGCCCCGTCTCCAGGGCTGTGACCCGCCCGGCCCCCAGTCATTCCAGACACAAATCGGCAAGAGAGTAGACATCACCAACAGCCTGCTCTGACCACAGCCCAAGGACACAGGCTGCCTGCGAGGGGCTGGGGCCCCGCCGCCCCCTCCTCAGCATGACCCTGCTCTCGGATCCCCAAGCACGTGTCCTGTCCACTGCCCCTGCCCGAGACACGCTCCCCTGGCAGCTGTATCCGTTCGCTGTAGCTGGATAACAAACAACCCCAGAGGGCAGCGGCGTCACAGCAGCTGTTTGCACAGTGCAGCCCTGAGGGTCCCCTGCCCGGGCTCCCTGCGGCCACGGCCTCGCCATGGGTCCGGGGGCTTGTCTGGCTGTGGCGACAGAGGCCACCCCCCCATAACCGGGGCTTACAGGGCCTGGCAGGGCCAAGGGGCAAGGGTGGAGCTGTGGGCCCCCCGGGGTGGGACGTGGGCTCTGGTTCCTGGCGGGGGGAGCAGCCGAGCTCCAGGGCAGCATCGTCCCCTGCCCCGTCTCAGCTCAAATGCCGCCTTCTCAAGGGGCCTTCCCCGGCCACCCCCCATAGGAGTCGCTGCAGACCCCGCACTCTCCCGCCTTTCTCTGCTTTGCGTTTCTCTCCTGGCTCAGCACCTGAATGAAGAACCTGCTAGGACCTGCCTGTCCTGTCGGAAGCTGCTACAGGAGGGCATGGGGGGCTGGCCATGCTGACCACTGCACCTGGAGCCTGGCCCAGGGCTCACCACCCAGTGGGCATGGGGGGGCAAGCCAGGCCACTTTCACCGAGGAGGCCCAGAGCCCCCCAGGATCTCCCCCACTGCGTCCCTCTCCCAGGGCAGCCATCCCTCGGTGCAGGGCTGGGGGTCAGGGCTTGGGTCAGTCTGACGGGCGGATACCCCCCACGCTCCAGCGGGCATCTGCGTGGCTTCACCTGGCTGAGGAAACTGGGTTTCGATGCCCCCCCACCCTGTGGCCACTGCCTGTGGTCGGTCCTGGGTTCTGACCTGACACCGGAGCACACAGACCTGCACTGGCCCCAGCTCAGAGAGGTGCCCCTGTGGGTGGGCTGCGTGTGACACCACTGGGCCCTGAGGTGGGTAGGGCAAGACAGGGCACTGCCCCCAGGTCCCGAGCAGCCCCAGCACATCCTTTGTGTCCAGTGTGCCCTGCTCCTGGCTGTCAACCAACTCCCCACTGCAGGTGGCTCGGCCCCAGGTGGAGTGGGCATCTCTGGGGGCTGCCCCTGCCCCAGCCCCGAGGATTCCCTTAGGGGCCCGCGATGAGGTGAGGAGGGGCTCAGTAAACCCCTCTCGGAGCTGGAGGAAATGGGCCTCGCTCCCCTCACTCGCCCACCCCACTCCACCTCCCCTCTGCCCTCACCAGGTCTCACGGTGGGTTCCTCACCCTGCACCCACAGCCACTGCAAACCCCACTTCTGTCTCCTTCATCACGCCCGGCACCTGCTGTGAACCCCACTTCTGTCTGCTTCCTTGTGCCCAGCATCTGTCTTGTACCCCTCTTCTGTCTGCTCCCCCTGTGGACAGCTCTTGTCCAGGAGACTGGCCCTCTTCCCCTTCCTCCTCGAGCTGGGCACCCTGTGGAGAGGGGTCCTTCATGTCCAGCAGTCCTCTCCTTGGCCGGGGTCCCTGGTGCCTTCTGGGTTTGCAGCCTGATTCGGTCCTATATCAATGAGGTGGGGCTGTAGCACCCTCCACGGGGCTCTCAGAAGCCCGTCCAGGCCGAGGTCCCTGTGCCTTGTCCAGGGCTGGGAGCTGGGCAGCACAGGCATCCTTAGCACGTTTCACAGACATGGGAAATGTGGCCTCGGGAGGCTCAGTGGCTGCCCTGAGACCCTGGGTTCCAGGAAGTGGGAGCTGCTGGAGAGAGATGAGCCGAGTAAGCCCTGTGCCAGTCCCTGCCACACTGCCCCAACCTGGGACTTCAGCTTAAACACAGAAGCGGGCATCAGTCAGCTCTCCTCTGACGACAGGTGACGGGAAACCCAAACAAAACCAGCCTGAGCAAAAGAGAACCCGAGGACTCACATAACCGGGAAGGCCAGTGCACGGCAGTTTCAGGTACGGCTTGATCGAGGACAGCAACGGTGTTACCGAGCCCACATTTTTCCTCTCCGCCCCATGCACATCAGCTCTCTTCCCCCAGGCCTAGCCCTCCTAGTCCCAAGAGGGTGGCAGCAGGGTCCTAAGTCCAGTGGAAAAGCGGAGCCTGTTCCCAGCATCACCGTCCCTAGAACTGACTCTCACTGACCTCATTAAACTGACCAGGGTCGTGTGCCCAACTCCGGACCAATCACTGGCCAGCCAGCCTCACCCGGATACTTGGGCTGGAACAGAGCAGGGGTGGGTCCCTAAGGCAAAACCAGGCCCCCACTTCAAGAAGGGGTCCCCACAAATATCCTCTGCAGCGAGAAAGGAATGCCCAGCAGGCACCACCCGCTGGCCCCGGGGCCCCAGAACGCCACTGTGAACGACCTCCAGAGGAGGAGGTGTTATTCAAGCATCTTTCTCAGGTTTATGGGACGTTTTATTAGCCCAGTCTCTGATAATTATAGGGCGTGAGAAGCAGTGTTCGCACCCCTGCAATGATTTTCCAGGCAAGAGACGATAAAGCACAATGGATTTTAAACGGTGGGCATCGTCGCTTTGGTTTGCAGGCTGCAGCTTTGCAGGCTGGGGGACAGAGCACATTAAGAGTTTAATTTCCAATCTGGGTGTTTCAGTTTGCTAAAGCTGATGAAATGAAGTATACCAGACATGAGTTGGCTTTTACAATAGGGATTTATTAAGTTATAAGTTTTCAGTTCCGAGGCCATGAAAATGTCCAGATCAAAGCATCAGCAGGTCATGCTTTCTCCCTGAAGACCTCGAGGCACACGGCGACGTCTGCTGGACCTTGTCTCCTGGGTTCTGTTACTTCCAGCGTCTGGCTTCTGTGGCTTCTCTCTGCATCTGGTTGTCCTTCTCTCTCGGCTTCTCTGTCTTTCTCTGAATTTCTTCTCTTATAAAGGACTCCAGTAGGAGGATTAAAACTTACCTGGGCAGCCTCAGCTGAAATAACCTCATCAAAATTTCCCACCTACGACAGTCCACACCCACAGGAGTGGATTAGCTTTAGGAACATGCTCTTCTGGGGTCCACACAGCTTCACACCATCACAAGGGGCGGGGATGGTTTGGAGGCCACTATAGCCGTGGCCCGTCGTCGCCCCTCAGGAACTTGCTTTAGGAGTGACAGTGGGCTGGTTCCCCTGAGGAAGCCACAGCAAGTGAAGCGAGTGTAGGCAGGGGGGATGCCTAGCAGGCACCTCTGTCCTCAGCTGAGACGGGCCAGGGTCCGTCTGGGGCCGCCTCCTGGAACCCGTGGAAACGGTGACATGGTGAAGAGATTCCTGGGGACTGAGCCCCAGCGAGCTCCGCCACGGCAGGCCCAGGGCAGTAGGGAGGGCAGGCTCTGGTTCTGCAGTTGTGTGCAGGGATTTGGGACATTTGGAGCTGTGCAAATACTATTTATCCACTTCCCAACCCCATTTCCCGTCTTGGGTTCCAAATTTTCTCAGAAGGCGAGAACTGGCTGCTGGCAGGCCCTGGGGCCGGGATCTGGGGGTGCAGACCCCTGGGAGCCCCCCATGCAGGGGTCAGTGAGGAGGGGCAGTGTCTGTGGTGAGCCCAGGCACAGGGGCCTGAACGGGAGATCCCAGCTGAGGGAGCGCGAGCCGAGACCCCACCCTCCTGCCGGGCAGCGAGCTGGGGCTCAGCCAGGCCGCTGAGGAAAGCTGCTACTGAAGCCCCATCCGTTAGGAAACGGGCTGCTGTTGGTGTGGAGAGCGGCTTGCTGGCCTGGGCCCAGTGCTTGCCAGCTTGGGGTCAACGTGGGGGTCCTCGGGGACCAGGAGGAGCTGCCACCCCTTCCCCACATCACCGGGAGTGTGGTCTATTTAGTTTTGCTGCTGTTTGCTATTTTTATGCTATATTCTCTGATGAGGGATTTTTCTTGATGGCAGGAATTTCATCAGCTTCAGGCCCTCCCTTCTCTCTCTCCCTCTCTTCCTCCTTTTCTCTTTGGTTCACACATCCAGCAGGTCTTTTTGCTGATAGAATTCCAGATGACTTTCATTTGCATTAAAACCAAATGGGAGCCCACCCTGATCAAGATGGCAGAGTGAGGGGCTCCAGGCTCTGCCACCCATAGAAACTTTGAACAACCAGCAAGAACTGGCAGAAACTTCTCAAAGCTCCAGAAGATGGTTGAAGGACTGCAGCAACAAGGTGAGTGCTGAGCTAAGAAGAAGGCCACTTAAAAGCTGCAGGCTCTCGGGTACCTGGCTGCTCCTCCACCCCCCCCCCAAGTTCAGCACGGAGCCGGCCTGTGCTCCCAGTGTGGACCTCTGGTCCCGGTTCCAGAGGGAGCAGAGTAACCCCGTGAACATATTGGGAGTGTGTATGCCTGGCCCAGTCTGTCTGGGGTGGCCTGAGGGACGTGCTGTCCCAGAACTTGCCCTGGGTGCAGAAGGAGGCTCACAGAGCTCTCCTACAGGACAGTGTGGGGGGCAGTCACGTCCACCTGGGGCCCAGGATCGCCGCCTGCAGGACATACAGCACCCGGGCCATGAGGAAACAGTTTCCTAGCCTCCCATATTACACATTTGTATCTGTGTAAATCAGGGAGTTTTTAGGGCTCAGGTACAGAGAGGCCCACGAGGCCCCTATGCGTTGGCCTCAGGCTCGTCTCTAAACCCATTGTGCGGATAACCCTGAAGGAGAGCACTTGGCAAAGGTCAATCGGCAAGGAAAGCTCTGTCATAACACTAGCTGGACACGAGCTTAGGGAATAGATGCCTCAGAGTCCAAATTCCAGCAATAACACGTGAAAATATCAAAATGTCCAGGTTTCCACAAAAGATTATAAAACACAAAGAAACAGGAAGTCATGGTCCAACTAAAGAAGAGCAAAGCATTAGAAGCCATTGATTGGGATAACCAGTTTGGGACATACCAGACAAAGACTTAAATATGCTCAAAGAGCCAAAGGAAAATATGGACAAAGAATAAAGGAAATCAGGAAAATGATAAAGGAACACTGTTCCGGTTTGCTAGAGCTGCCATTATGCAAAATACCAGAAATAGATCAGCTTTTATAAAGGAGATTTATTAGGTTACAAATTTATAGTTATAAGCCCATAAAAGCATCCAAACTAAGGCATCAACAAGAGGATACCTTCACTGAGGAAAGGCTGATGGCATCCGGAACACCTCTGTCAGCTGGGAAGTCACACGGCCAGTGTCTTCTGATCCTTTGTCCCCGGCTTGTGTTTCAAAATGGCTTTCTCCAAAATGTCTCTGGGCTTCTGTCTTCACTCTTCTCTCTCTCAGTTCCTGTGCATCCTTGCTTCTTACTCCCAGGGCATTTCTCTCTAAGCATCTGGGGGTCCTCTCTTAGCTTCTCTGGGGCAAACTCAGCTTCATCTCTTAGCTTGGCATCTCCAAACATCTTTCTGTCTGCATCTCCCAGCATCTCCAAGTGTCAGCAAGCATCTGTGCCGGCTCTTGTGCTCTCTTAAGGACTCCAGGGAACTAATCAAGACCCACCTGGAATGGGCGGGGTCCACACCTTGATTGAAACATTCAATCAAATTTTCCACCCCATATGATTGGGTTAAAAGATCTTGGCTCTTTTGGAGTCCACAACAGTTTCAAACCAGCACAAACACAAGGAGAATATCAATAGAGAGATGGAAAGTGTGAAAAGGAACCAAACAGAGCTGAAGACCACAGTGACAGAAATAAAAAAATTCCTATAAGGAGTTCAACAACAGACTGGAGGTGACAGAAGAAAGAATCAGTGAACTTTGAAGATAAGGCAATTGTAATCATTCAGAGGAGCTGAAGGAAGAAAGAACAAAGAAAAGTGAACAGAGCCTGAGGAAACTGGGGGACAGCATCAAACACTGTGGGATGCCCAGAGGAGAAGAAACAGAGAAAAGGCAGAAAGAGTATGCAAGGACATAATGGCTGAAAACTTCCCAAATTTAATAAAAGACATGAATAGACACATCCAAGATGATCAACAAACTCCAAACAGGATAAACCCAAATAGAACCACACCATGTCATATTATAAACAAACTGTCAAATGCCAAAGAGAGAATTCTGAACACTGCAAGAGAGAAGTGACGTGTCACATGCAAAGGAGCCGCAATAAGATTAAGTGCTGATTCTCATCAGAAACCACAGAAACAAGAAGGCAGTGGGATGACATGTTTAAAGTGCTGAAAGCAAAAAACTGCCAACCAATAATTAGGTATCTGGCAAAACCGTCTTTCAAAAGTGAGGGAAAGATTAAGATTTTCCCAGATAAACAAAAGCTGAGGGACTTTGTCACCACTAGCCCAGGCCCACAGGAGGTGCAAGGAGAGTTCTGCAGGTTGAAAGGAAAGGACAACAGACAGCAGATAAAAGCCCATGAAGAAATAAGGGTCTCTGGTAAAGATAACGACATGGGTAAATACAAACACCAACACTATTGTGTTTTTGGTTTGAAAATCCAGCTTTACCTCCTACAGGATCTAAAAGGCAATTGCATAAAATGTAATGAAAATCAGTGGTTTTAGACTCATGTTGTATAAACATAAAGGTGAGGGGATGGTAGGGTATAGGGACATAGTTTGTGTATACCATTGAAGTTAAGTTGGTATCAAAGCAAATGAGATTGTTACAGATTTGGGATGTTAAGTTTAAGTCCATGGTAGCTGCAAAGGAAATATTGGAGAATACGCAAGCTCCTAGAGACAGAAAGTAGAGCACAGGTTGGCGGGGGTGGGGAGTTAAAGCACGATGGGTGCAGGTTTCTGCCTGGGAGGTGGGGAAGTTGTAGTAATGGAAGGTGGTGAAGGCACCGCAACACTGGGTGTGGTTAATCCCACTGAATGCGAGGCTCGGGTGGGGTGGGGTGGGGTGGAGTGGGAAGACACATGTTGCGTACAGGTTCCCAAAATGTATATTTTTTTAAAAAAAAAGAGCAACTAAAGTGGCACTGATAATTAAAAGCTAGACAGAATCCTGGATGGGATTTAGCAAGGGGGGAGAAAAAGCTTAAAGGGACATTATGGGGACATCAGAAAAAAACTGGAAAGTAGACTGTCAGCTTTATATAGATGCTAAATGTCTTGAACTGGATGACTGCACTTAAGGTGGATGCATAAGAGGATGTCCTTGTTCTTAGGAAATGCACAGGGCAGTGTTAAGGGTTCAAGGAGAGTGACATCTACAACCTGCACTCAGAAAATGGATGGACAAATAGTCAGATGGATAGATGGATAGATGGATAGAGAGATGGATGGATTGCTAGACTGAAAGATGGATAGCTGATCATGGGTAAATTTAACGTTCTGGGGATGCCTAGGAATGACTATGGTCTATTAATTTCTGATGGGTATAGTAGGAACAAGTTCACAGAAATGTTGCTATATTAGGTAACTTTCTTGGGGTAAAGTAGGAACATGTTGGAAGTAAAGCAGTTATCTTAGGTTAGTTGTCTTTTTCTTACTCCCTTGTTATGGTCTCTTTGAAATGTTCTTTTATTGTATGTTTTTTTTCTTAATTTTTTTTTAATTTTTTTATTTTTCATACAGTTGATTAAAAAAAAAAGTTAAAAAAAAAAACAAGGAAAAAAATATGTAGAGCCCCCTTGAGGAGCCTGTGGAGAATGCAGGGGTATTGGCCTACCCCATCTCGATGGTTGCTAACATGACCACAGACATAGGGGACTGGTGGTTTGATGGGCTGAGCCCTCTACCACAGGATTTACCCTTGGGAAGACGGTTGCTGTAAAGGAGCAGCTAGGCCTCCCTACAATTGTGCCTAAGAGCCTCCTCCCGAATGCCTCTTTGTTGCTCAGATGTGGCCCTGTCTCTCTAGCTAAGCCAACTTCAAAGGTGAAATCACTGCCCTCCCCCCTACGTGGGATCAGACACCCAGGGGAGTGAATCTCCCTGGCAACGTGGAATATGACTCCCGGGGAGGAATCTAGACCCCACACCATGGGATGGAGAACATCTTCTTGACCAAAAGGGGGATGTGAAAGGAAATGGAATAAGCTTCAGTGGCAGAGAGATTCCAAAAGGAGCCGAGAGGTCACTCTGGTGGGCACTCTTACGCACACTTTAGACAACCCTTTTTAGGTTCTAAAGAATTGGGGTAGCTGGTGGTAGATACCTGAAACTATCAAACTACAACTCAGAACCCATGAATCTCGAAGACAATTGTATAAAAATGTAGCTTATGAGGGGTGACAATGAGATTGGGAAAGCCATAAGGACCACACTCCCCTTTGTCTAGATTATGGATGGATGAGTAGAAAAATAGGGGAAGGAAACAAACAGACAGACAGACAAAGGTACCCACTGCTCTTTTTTACTTCAATTACTCTTTTTCACTTTAATTATTATTCTTGTTATTTTTGTGTGTGTGCTAATGAAGGTGTCAGGGATTGATTTAGGTGATGAATGTACAACTATGTAATGGTACCGCGAACAATCGAATGTACGATTTGTTTTGTGTGACTGCGTGGTATGTGAATATATCTCAATAAGATGAAGATTAAAAAAAAGAAAGATGGATAGCTGGAAAGATACAGCAAATATGACAAAATACAAAAATTGCTGGATCTGGGTGCCTGGGATGAGGTGTTAGGGTGAAGTTCTGTGTGGGGTTTGGAGCAGGGGGACTGGGCCAGGGATATTGTCCCAGACACTGTTTTTCTGCTCTTGGACCCTCCTGCCCTATCTCTGCCACATTCTACCGGGACACCACCCCTGCTGACACCAGCACAGCCCCCCAAGTCTCCCCAAGTCTGTCACCCTCTCCAGACTCTGTGAGGATGCCCAGCTTTGGGTCAGTGCACTGGCTTTGCTTTTAGGTACAGCCCTTGGGTGGATGTGGGTCTGAGTGGACGCCAGGGGCAGGGCGTGGGCTCCACTACAATGGCATCTGCTGTGGAGGGGGCACAGGCGCGTTCTGCTTGGAGGGGTCCCTGGGAGTGGCGAGGTGGAGCTGGGGTCCCAGGCAGCTCGGGGGCAGCTCTTTCCCGGCTCCAGGGCCAGCTGGGGCCTCTGACTTCTGGAGGTGTCCTGGGGCTTCCCCCTTGTGCCCCCAATCCAGCCCCCTGGGTTGAGGCCATTGGACCCCACCTTCTCAGGCTGTCCTGGCAGGGAGCAGGGGCCGTCTCCCTGGGTGCATGGATGGGGGCCTTGATCTCAGACCCCAGCCTGGCCGAGAGCCTCCCACCCCGTCAGCCGGGGTGAAGCAGACCTTGCCAAGGGATGCCAGTGGGCAGCCTGGGGGCTGGGGTAGAGTCCTGGGTATGGGAGGGGCTGGTGGGGAAGGACAGGCTGGTCTCTGCTGACTCGGCCCTGCCTGGGTGGGGGACAGCACAGCAGACCCACCCCAGAGACCTGGCAGACCCCGCTGCCTGCGAGGGCAGGTCCTCACTGTGGCTCCGGGCTAAGGGGCAGAGGGGAGGGCTCTCTCCCTGGGGTGCCAGCAGAGGTGGGGGGTCTCTCTCTCTCCTGGGGTGCTGGTGGGGGGTGTCCTAGTTGTAGAAGAGGCACGACAGCTGCCGAGTCTGAGCACTGGAGCCCCTCAGGGGCACACGGGCTCTGCGTCCGGGTCCTGAGCAGCTAGTTCCCGATGCATCTCGTCACCGGCTTGGAGATGCTGTGGTCAGGGTGCGTGGAGGGGGGAGGGGGTGCATGGCAGGGGATACACGCGTGTTTCCAGGTTGCCTGTTTGGGCACCCCACCCTCCCCCAAGGGTCAGGACTGGTGGAGAATCCATCTCCTGCTGAACGACAAACCTTGGAAAGGGAAGGCAGGCAGGGAGCTGACCTGCCAGCGGGAACCACGCAGAGCTTTGGGCCTGTTCCATGGCTCCGGCACTGCCTCCCCCACCTGCGGCAGGAGGGAGCAGGGATGGCCGCCCGGCAGGTCCAGAAGGGTGTGTGAGCAGGTGAGTTGTCGCGTGGCCCTGGGGCTTTGCCTGTGGTGGCTGCAGATGGTATTTCACACAGATGGTGCCCCCACTCTCTCCCAGCTCCGGGCTTCTCACAGCGGGACTGGGACTGGGTGCCTGGCAGACGTGACGTCATGAGACTTCCGAGTCTGCTCACAGAAGGTGACCCAGCTTCCAAGTGGTTCTCTGGGGTGTTTGCTGCGAGGAGCCCAGGCCACGCAGGGCCGTGTGTGGTGCTCCAGCCCTCAGCCCTCACGTCCTCCTCCACGAGGCCCCAGACATTGTGGAGCAGACAGGCCGGCGCCCTGTGCCCTGTCCAAAGTCCTGCCCCGCAGCCTCCGTGAACATCACAAATGAGCCAGCGTCCAGGGGCTTTATCACGCAGCACAGTAGCCAGAACAACATGCGAGGTCCAAGCTGCACCGCCTGGGTAGGGTGAGCACGTCCTGGCACCTCCAGGGGTTGAGGCCACCAGGGACACCGGTCAAGGCCCCAAGTACTTTGGTGAGGCATTTGCTAGACAAGTGTGTCCCGCAGAAGCTCCGATGCTGCCCTGTGGTTGAAGCACACACTGGCGTCTCTGCCTACCTGCTTGCCCCTCCGCTCTCCTCTCACTTGGGTCACTCTCCCTACACAAGCTGCGGGTGCACGGCAATTCTCTCCCGCCCAGGGCCTTTGCACGTGCAGGTTGGAACTTGGGTAAGCCACCTGGGTGCATGGTGCTTCTCCCCGTGATGACGATGATGAGGATGATGTTGGTGATGATGATGATGGTGATGATGGTGGTGATGGTAATGGTGTTGATGATGGGTAATGTGGTGATGAGGATGATGGTGATGAAGATGACGGTATTGATGATGGTGGTGAGGATGGTGTGTTGATGATGATGATGAGATGATGTTTAGGAGGCTGCCAACGCTCTCAGTTTTTCAACATTCATTTGATAAACACTGAGCCTCTAGCATGTGCCAGTGCCAGCTAGAGGTCAGGGGTCCCACTGATGAGCACAACTGGGACAGGACCTTCTGCAATGGAGTTTAAAGTCTGTGGGGAAGGCAGGCAACAACCCAAGCATCATGAAAATAAGAGAAAACGCCCAATGCTGAGGGGAAGACAGCAGTCTGACCTCGCCCAGTGTATTAGTTAGGGTTCTCTAGGGAGACAGAATCAATGAGAGATGTAACAAACTGTCAACTCCAAGGAAGATGTCCGATGAACTCCTCAGGAAACGAACCGGCAACTTCGACGAACTCCTCAGGAAATGAACTGGGATCTTAGACGAACGTGCTCGATGAACTCCTCAGGAAACGAACCAGCAACTTCCACGAGCTCCCCAGGAAATGCTTCACTGGGCAGCCGAAGAAGAAGTGAAGGTTCTCTAACCGTCCCGCTTATAAGCCTTCAACTGATCACCCGGACCAAATCCAGCCAATTGCATTCTCTCATTGTGGAAGGCACACCCCTTGATGAGTCATCAGTCAGCTGCAGTCAATTGACTGATGATCCAACAAACCAGCCCGTTGGTTTATTAACCAGCCTCAAATATCCTCACAGCAATCGTCAGGCCAGTGCCCGCTTGACCAGACAGCTGGGTCACCTAGCCAAGTTGACACATGAACCCAACCATCACAGTCCACCCCTTGTCAACTTGGCAGTTGTACACATCACCTAAAACCATACCTTCAAAATGAACATTACAGCTTATGCCATATGATAAGGGGTTAAGACAGAGAAGAAAGCAAAGATATTTGCTTTACAGACAAATACAAACATAATCATAACAAAACGAGGAGGAAATATTCATATCATCATAGTCCTCGTTTCTGTAACTGGTCACGTGGCCATAGTTCATTTTTATCACTACCTTCTTCCACTACCCATTCCATGTTCCCTTTACCCTCAGCAAGCACTTCAGCTGGCCGTGGTTCTTTGCCTGGTGGGGTGACCCAAACCTTCATTCCTGAAGTTTCTTGGCCATTGGTAGTCCTGCCTGGATTGGGCTCTTGCAGTTTTCCATTGACTTGAATCACGGGGCATGGTAGTACTAAGAGACGCCCCAGGGGATCTCCTGTATTCCAGGAAAACTCTTCTTTACCTCCATTGTGTAGTTGCAGTGCTATTTCCCCTTGATAGTCAGGATCAATCACCCCAGCCAGTACAGTAATCCCCTTCCTTGCCTGTTGATTCAGAGGCATAAGAAGCCCAAAGTGGCCAGGTGGCAGCCTTAACTTCCAGTTCAATGGGATTATTGTTGTGTTTCCTGGTGGAAGCACTCCTCCTTTTGGAACCAAGACCTGTAGACCAGCAGAGCTTAAACTTGCAGGGGACAGGAAGCAAAAATTTCCCTAGTGGATCACTAGGAGTGATAGTGAGTGGTGCCACTCCTGTTTCCACCCCTCGATTCCTGGACCCATGAGTCCTGGCTATGGGAGAAACAGCACCATAGAGTGGATGCTGATTCAGAGCATACACAGCCTCCTGGAGAACACTGCCCCAATCCTGCAAGGTATTGCCACCTGGTTGGCGCCGTAATTGAGTCTTCAATAGGCCATTCCACCGTTCTATCAACCCAGCTGCTTCTGGATGATGGGGAACATGGTAAGACCACAGAATTCCATGAGCATGTGTCCATCCCCTCACTTCATTTGCTGTGAAATGGGTTCCTTGGTCCGAAGCAATGCTGTGTGGAATACCATGATGGTGGATGAGGCATTCTGTAAGTCCACGGATCATAGTTTTGGCAGAAGCATGTTGTGCAGGGAAGGCAAACCCGTATCCAGAGTATGTGTCTATTCCAGTAAGAACAAATCGCTGCCCTTTCCATAATGGAAGTGGTCCGATGTAATCAACCTGCCACCAGAAGCAGGCTGATCACCCAGAGGAATGGTGCCATATCGGGGACAGAGTGTGGGTCTCTGCTGCTGGCAAACTGGACACTCAGCAGTGGCTGTGGCCAGGTCAGCCTTGGTGAGTGGAAGTCCATGTTGCTGAGCCCATGCATAACCTCCATCCCTACCACCATGACCACTTTGTTCATGAGCCCATTGGGCAATGACAGGAGTTGCTGGGGAAAGAGACTGATTGGTATCCACCAAACGGGTCATTTTATCCACTTGGTTATTAAAACCTTCTTCTGCTGAAGTCACCCTCTGGTGAGCATTCACATGGGACACAAATATCTTCATGTTGTTTGCCCACTCAGAAAGGTCTATCCACATACCCCTTCCCCAGACTTCTTTGTCACCAATCTTCCAATCATGTTCCTTCCAAGTCCCTGACCATCCAGCCAAACCATTAGCAACAGCCCAGGAATCAGTATACAGACGAACCTCTGGCCAGTTCTCCTTCCAAGCAAAGTGAACAACCAGGTGCACTGCTCGAAGTTCTGCCCACTGGGAGGATTACCCCTCATCACTGGCCTTCAGGGACATCCCAGAAAGGGGCTGCAGTGCTGCAGCTGTCCAGTTTCGGGTGGTGCCTACATATCATGCAGAACCATCTGTAAACCAGGCCCGAGTCTTCTCTTCCTCAGTCAACTGACTGTAAGGAACTCCCCAAGATGCCATAGCTGTGGGCTGGGAAAGAGAAGGTAAGGTGGAAGGAGTGGGGGCCATGGGCATTTGGGCCACTTCCTCATGTAACTTCCTTGTACCTTCAGGACCTGCTCGAGCTCTATCTCGTATATACCATTTCCATTTTATGATGGAGTGCTGCTGTGCACGCCCAACTTTATGGCTTGGTGGGTCAGACAACACCCAGCTCATGATAGGTAACTCGGGTCTCATGGTAACTTGGTGGCCCATGGTTAAGTGTTCTGTCTCTATAAGGCCCAGTAGCAGGCCAACAGTTGTTTCTCAAATGGAGAGTAGTTATCTGCAGAGGATGGTAAAGCTTTACTCCAAAATCCTAAGGGCCTGCGTTGTGATTCTCCTATAGGAGCCTGCCAAAGGCTCCAAACAGCATCTCTATTTGCCACTGACACTTCCAGCACCACTGAGTCAGCTGGATCATATGGTCCAAGCGGCAGAGCAGCTTGCACAGCAGCCTGGACCTGTTGCAGAGCCTCATCTTGCTCCGGTCCCCACTCAAAACTAGAAGCTTTTCTGGTCACTCGGTAAATGGGCCGGAGCAGCACACCTAAATGAGGAATATGTTGTCTCCAAAACCCAAAGAGGCCAACTAAGCGTTGTGCCTCTTTTTTGGTTGTAGGAGGGGCCAGATGCAGCAGCTTATCCTTCACCTTAGAAGGAATATCTTGACAGGCCCCACACCACTGGACACCTAGAAATTTTACTGAGGTGGAAGGCCCCTGTATTTTTGTTGGATTTATCTCCCATCCTCTGCCACACAAATACCTTACCAACAAATCTAGAGTAGTTGCTACTTCTTGCTCACTAGGTCCAATCAACATGATATCACCAATATAATGGACCAGTGTGATGTCTTGTGGGAGGGAGAAACGATCAAGATCCCTGCGGACAATATTATGACATAGGGCTGGAGAGTTGATATAACCCTGAGGTAGCACAGTGAATGTAAACTGCTGGCCTTGCCAGCTGAATGTGAACTGTTTCTGGTGGTCCTTGCTGACAGCAATTGAGAAAACATTTGCCAGATCAATAGCTGCATACCAGGTACAAGGGGATGTGTTGATTTGCTCAAGCAATGATACCACATCTGGAACAGCAGCTGCAATTGGAGTCACCACCTGGTTAAGCTTGTGATAATCCACTGACATCCTCCAAGACCCATCTGTTTTCTGCACAGGCCAAATAGGAGAGTTGAATGGGGATGTGGTGGGAATCACCACCCCTGCCTCCTTCAAGTCCTGAAGAGTGGCATTAATCTCTGCAATCCCTCCAGGAATCCGGTATGGCTTCTGGTTCACTATTTTGCTAGGCAGGGGCAGTTCTAGTGGCTTCCAATTGGCCTTTCCCACCATAATAGCCCTCACTCCAGGAGTCAGGGAACCAATGTGAGGATTCTGCCAGTTGCTGAGTATGTCTATTCCAATTATGGATTCCGGCACTGGGGAAATAACCACAGAATGGGTCTGGGGACCCACTGGACTCACTGTGAGATGGACCTGAGCCAAAACTCCATCAATCACCTGACCTCCATAAGCCCCAACTCTGACTGGTGGACCAGAGTGACGTTTTGGGTCTCCGGGAATTAATGTCACTTCTGACCCAGTGTCTAATACATGAAATATCTGATCATTTCCTTTTCCCCAATGCACAGTTACCCTGGTAAAAGGCCGTAGGTCCCCCTGGGGAAGGCTGGGAGGAAGATTAACAGTATAAATTTTTGACAGTGTAACAGGGTCCTTCCCCAAGGGTACCCAGCCTTCCCTGCATTCAAGGGGCTCTGGATCTGTAAACTGTCTCAAGTCTGGGAATTGATTAAGGGGCCATGACTCTCTGTTTTTGTAATTCAAGGGAGACTTTTGTTCACGTGACCTAGAATTCTTCTGCTTATATAGTTCAAACAAGAATTCAGTCAATTGCCCATCTATTTTACTACTTGGTACTCCATGATCCACTAGCCAACGCCATAAGTCTCTGCGAGTCATATTATTTTGATTACTGCTTTGAGCCTGTTTTCCATTATGGTAGCCACACCCACCTTGTCTGTGGCGATTAACTGCAGCCACTTGGCTTCTGCTGACTGGGGACCCGATTATCCCCATTGTGTTTAAGGATTCCAGCTCAGTGACAGCAGTTCCTACAGTAATATCTGACCTACAGAGAAGGGCGACTACAGAGCTCTTCAGGGATGACGGAGCTAGTTTCACAAATTTATTCCTCACAGTCCTGGTAAAAGGTGTGTCCTCTGGACATTCCAGGGCTGTGTGAGCAGGTTTTCCATGATAAATCCACTCTAACATTCCAATCTCTCTAAGCCTTTGAATCCCATCCTCCACACTGTACCAGGGCAGTTCTGGCATTTCAACCTCTGGTAATGCCGGCCACCTTTTGATCCATGTTTCAGCCAGCCACCCAAACAAACTGTTAACACCCTTTCCAACCCCTCGAGCTACAACATTGAATGCAGAATCTCTGCTTAGTGGACCCATATCAGTAAATTCAGCCTGATCCAACCTTATATTCCTTCCACCATTATCCCACACCCTTAATATCCATTCCCACACATATTCCCCTGGTTTCTGTCTGTATAAGTTGGAAAACTCATACAGTTCTTTGGAGTATAGCGTACTTCCTCATGGGTCACACTTTGTACCTCACCCTTTGGGGCCTGTTGGGACTTGAGCCTAGTTATAGGTCTTGAAGCAAAAACTGGTGGTGGGGGTGGGTCATGAAAAGAGTTAGAATTATCTCTCAAGCCATTCACCTCAGGACATTCTGTTGCATTTTCATCTCTTAAAACAGGATTAATCTCTCCAGACAAAGGAGTGAGGGCTGCTTCCTCAGGGGAGGTGATTACAGGATTAGCAGGCACTGAAGAGTTAATCTCTTTAGGTGGGCGTTGGATGGCAGGCTCCTTAGGGCAGACTGGAAGCTGTTTCCCCAGGAAAGCCCTCTACAGGTAAATCTAACAATGACCCAGCAGAATCCAGGGTTCCAATGTCCTCACTGTCATTATTATCAATCCATATGTCCCCATCCCAAGTTTCCGGATCCCATTCTTTTCCAATCAATGCCTTTACTTTTTTTTTTTTTTTTTAAATTCAATTTTATTGAGATTGTTCAAATACCATACAATCATCCAAAGTGTACAATCAGTTGTTCATGGTACCATTACATAGTTGTGCATTCATCACAATTATTTTTTTCAATTTTTAGAACATTTTCATTACTCCAGAAAACAAATAAAAAGAAAAAAGAAAACTCAAATTTTCCCATACCCCTACCCCCCCCCCCATTATTGACTGGTAATATTGGTAAAGTACATTTGTTACTGTTGATTAAAGAACGTTAAGATACTACTAACTGTAGTATGTAGTTTGCAATAGGTATATTTTTTCCCTATATACCCCTCTATTATTAATTTTATAGCTTCATACATTTGTTCTAGTTCATGAAAGAGATTTCTAATATTTGTACAGTTAATCATGGACATTGCCCACTACAAGATTCACTGTTTTATACATTTCCATATTTTAACCTCCAACTTCCCTTCTGCTCTTCACCTGCTCAAAGGTGGGTGTTCATTGTGTAACACGGGTTTGTCAGCTGGTTAGTTGGTTGGTTGATTAGCTAATCGGATAGTTGGTTGGTTGGTTGGTGGGTTGGCTAACGGGTTGGCTTGCTTTTTGGCGGGCTGGCTGGTTGGCTGGTTTGTTGGTTGGCTGGTTTGTTGCCTGTTTTGTTGGCTGGTTGGTTGGCTGCTGGGTGGGCTGGTGGGTGGGCTGGATTGTTGGCTGGCTGGTTGGTTGGTTAGTTGGTTGGTTGGTTGGTTGGTTGGCTGGTGAGCTGGCTGGTTTGTTGGTTGATTGGTTTGTTGGCTGGTTGGCTGGTCATACTGGTTTCTCCTTAGGGGTACACATGGTATCAGGCTATGGCATCATTTGCTACCTGCACTTTCCATTCCACACCAGGACTTGGAGATTGTCCCTTGATAACGCAGATCCACCTGAATATTTCCTAAACTTGCCCCATCATCAGAATCACAGAGATCCTTGTTCACAGTCCAGAGCCCCAGGCCCTCCCCAGGGACTCAGGCAGCAAGTCTGAGCTGCCACCTGGGTGTCAGTTTTTAACAAACCCCCATCATCTGGACCATCCTTTCCATCCAATGATAGCTGGAAAATATGCTTATTAAAAATTCCTTTACTTAAGCAGCTCTGGATCTTCTAATACCTTAGCTGAGCTAGTTTTCTATTAATCCAATCTTAGCAGTCTAGTCTTCGTACTTAGTTCCCAGAAGGACATTAACCCGAACTTCTCAGTTCTGCTTACAGGAATAAGAGAATATCTTAAAGCAAACCAGACAGAACAGCGTCAGGCGCACCCTACGGTCCAGTAAACCAGAGACTTCGTCCTCAAAAGACAAACATTTGATGTCCCTGAGTGGTCAGCTATGAAATGAGTCATGAAGACCCTCACATAGGAGATTGCACGTCCATATCTAACTCCAATCACTGAAGCTGGAACACAACATGCTTGAGACAACACAAGATTGAGACATTTTCCCGTCCCTTCTCACAAAGATCCAACATCATTGCTGACCTGACAAGAATGAATCACGCAACCAGGACTTCGTTTTCGACCCCCACCCCCTTTATTTTACGTTTCCTTTACCTAACTCACATCCCCACTTCAAACTGGTTTTGGGAAGTTTCCTCCAGTTTCTCGCTTGTGTACGCGCAATAAACCACCTTCTTGCTGAGAGACGTGTTTCTCCCTTGTAGTGCTGGGTTGGGCCCTTCTATGGGAAAAGGCTGTGCTTGCAGGGCCACCAACAGCCCCTGGGGACTGTCTGTGGCTCTGTAACTTGAATGGACCCAATTTGCTTTAACTATTGGGTCCTCCCCACTGGATGCATGTGGGAATCGTCTGGGGGAACTTCAAACACTTCTCAGGCCTGCTTTCACCCCCACCCCTCTTAGATTCTGATTTACTGAGTCTCAGGTGGGGTCCAGGTGTGGTTTTCAAATCTCTCCAGGTGATTTCATGTGCAAACTGGGGCAAGCTCCCCAGAGCAGCCCCAGCCCCCTCGTGTGGGGACTGGTTAACAGACCTTCAGGGGCAGGAACTCTGGGGCCCTGTGCTTTGGGCGCTAATGAGCCCCCCGGTGGTCCGGGTGCAGCTTTGGGTCCCTGGCCCTGCAGTAACTGTTTCCTCCTGACCGAGGCAGGGACAGCGCAGAGGCCCCGTGAGCCTCCCAGGCAGCCTCAGGGGGAGCGGTCATGGGCTGTGCTAGTCTGAGGCTAACAGTTGGCCGGAGACGTGACGTTTGTACCCCCATCCCTGGATCTGCCCTGTGGCCTTGGGCACAGACTCCCACCACACCCCCCGAAGGGAGCAGGGCGTCCCGGGGGAAGACGCGGGCTTCAGGCAGTCTGTGACCTCCAGCCAGACCCTGGCCCCTCCAGGCCGCACCTGTCCAACCCTGAACGAATCCCAGCTCTCTCCAGGGGGCGGAGGACATGACCTTCCCACCCCGCATCCTGCCTGCCCTTCTCGGGCAGCTCGGCCCCGTCTGGGTGTGCCGGCTCAATTACTCACTCGGGATCTGGGGCAAGCGCGGCAGGGTGGGTGCTGCTCCCTGCCCTCCAGGGATCCAGAGCCTCAGCCCCGTGGGTGCTCAGAGAGGGCTGTGACATGAGCCCAGCTCAGCTGCTCCCACCTGCACGGGCTGCCCCAGCTGGCCTGACCCTTCCTCCCACACTGTGCTCCCGAGGTCCTTGCCCTGCGGCCCGGCCTGGGGGCTCGGCGCTAGCTCCCCTGTGTCCCAGGCAGCACCTGGCTCAGTGTTTGCCCATTACGAGCACTCGGCACACACAGACCCCAACCTTCCACCTGTGCTCATCCCCCAGACTCCCCGCCAACCCAGCAGGGACCTCGGGAAGGAAACTGCTCCAACAGGCAAGAGGCTGAGCTGCTGACAGTTTTGCTTCACCTTCTCGGAGAGCACTTCCTGGGGCCCGGGAAGAGCAACTGCAGGTTGGCCTTGGGGCGAGTGTGCCGTGTGTGCGTGTGTGTGTACGCAAGTACATCACAAGTGAAGCAGGACTGCCCCTGCCTCTGGCTCTCCTGCGTGCACACACATGCACACACACACACCCATGTGCAGCCCCGGGTGGCCAGGATTTGGAGTCTGGGTGAGGTTTGGCTGCAGGCCTGGCTCGTCCTCAGTGCTCCAGATTCGATCTGCAGTTTCTCATTTGCTATTCCCTGGTGAGCTAGTTCATCCAGAAGTTTCTCTCCCTGTACCTGAGCCCTCAAGTCTTTGGTTTCAACTCCTGCTGAGAGGACCCAAGCTTCTCCAGGCCTGTGCCAACCCCCCTGCCCCCAGTTCATCCTGACAAAGTGTAAGAGGACCTCCACCCCTCCTGTCACTGGCCCTCCCCTCAGACTTCAGTTGGCAGCCCCCACCCCTCCCCTCTCCCTGCCTCAGTTCAGGCTGGGAAAGGAGGTGCGTGCTGGAGCTGGCTTGCCTGCCGAGGGGCCTATGCTCCCGGCTTGAAGCCTGGAGAGAAAGCCCACCATCCCCACTTGTCCCCCACCTCCGTGATGAGCAGAGCCTCCCTGGGGTTCTGGGAACCACCTTCCCTGTGCAGCTGGCAGGAGGACACCGGTGGGGGTGCTCAGACGACAGCAGCCTCGGGAATGTGTCCAGGGTGGGCTGGTGCTCTTGGCACTCCTACGTGGTGCCCGTCACAGGGCCAGGGAGGGGCCAGAGGTCACCTGCTCCACAGTCTCCTTTCCCATAAGGTGTAGAAAGTGGATGCTGGCCCTAAAACCCCCATCCTGCTTCTCCAAAGCTCCCTTGTGCCACTGAGAACTCACCGCAGCCTCCCTTGAGGCACCTTTTGTTGACAGAGGGGGCTACACCTAGCAGCCAAGGGAAGGACTTGCGCCTGGACACCTGGGCATGTGGCCAGCCCCTCTCTCTGCCCACAGTGTGGCAGGGGCTGGCAACCTCCCTTGGCCCCAGAGGTGTGTGGTGGGTGTAAGGAGGGGCATGGGGAGCTCTGGTTGGGGTGGGACATGCAGCAAGTGTCACCCAGGTCCCTGAGTGCTCCCACACAACTGCTCGGGCTCCTGGTATCTCAGCACCACCCTGAGCTGGACCTGACAGGTGGGGGACAGCAAGGCTGCGACTGGGCCTGCACCCAGCTCGGCCTCCATGTGCTGTGGCCCTGGGAAGTCGTCTAATCTCTCCAAGCCCTTAGCTCCACCTGCCCTTTGGGGGAACCCACCCCACCTCTCAGGCCCGGGGGGGATGGAGGAAGGTGATGCGAGCAGAGTGCTTGACGGGGGCTGAGCTTGGGGTGACTCCGCCATAGGCAGTGGCCAGAGGCCCTGAGTGGTCTGGTGGCCAAGAGCCAAGCACCACGGGATGGGCCGGGACAGCCAGCTGGCAGCGGGAAGGAAGGGCTTGCGCAGACCAAGGAGGAAGGCTCCCAGGAGGTGACCTTGAGCTCAACCTTGAGGAATAAGTCAATTTTGCTAAAAGGAGAAGGGGGTTCAGGGGTAGAGAGGGCGTCCTGGGCAGCAGGGACCCCCTGAGAGAGCCTCTGCCTTGGTCCTGGGGGGCCGCTCTCCTTGGTGCTGAAAGCAGTGGGGGGAGGGCCAGCCTGCGATGAATCCCTCGCCAGGTGGAGACCCCCCCCCCAACTGCACTGCGGAGCCTCCTGGCACCCTCCGTCGCCCAAGCCCACCACACTGACTTCCTTGGACCCACTTCCCTCCCACCGTGTTGTGGCACTAGGATCAGGTCCACGCAGCCGCTGAGGCCTCGCCCCACCCGGACGCGCGGGGAGGACTCGGCTTGAAGTGTCTGGGAGCGTCTGGGCCGCCTGGGCTGGGCCTGGCGAAGGGCCAGCAGCTGCCATGCGGGCTCGCAGAAGTGTGGGGGCTGCCCTCAGCGAGGCCCTCCCAGATCTCAGCCCCAAGCGGAACCACCCAGGAAAAAACAGCTGCATTTTGAGTTCTGCATAAAGAGTCCCCAGAAGCAGGATTTGATTTGGTCATTCTTACTGGAAAATCTGATTCAGAAAGCTTGGAAGATTTGTAGGAAATTGGTTATTCATACCCAAAATGAAAGAGTAAATCTTGCCCTCATATAAGTCACTGCCCGACAAGCTGTTATCCTCAGCGGCTGTGGCATGTTCTGCCTTGGCCGACAAGTGGCATAAAACCTCTTACCTGTGACGTAAATCACTGCAGGGGGTGTCACAGGTCTTCAGGAAGACATTACACACATGTGCCCCCATGCCCCGGAGGACACTCCAAATTCCACGGCCTCCAGCAGGTCTGGGATGGCGGGGAGGAAGTCCCCTGCTTAAAATTCGTGTTCATCCACTGGGTCTCATCCTACCTGCCCCTTTCACCCAGCAGTCCTCCCTGACCAGCCACCAGCGCCAGGTAAGGGCCTGTGCAGAGCCCTATGCAGACACCGGGACAGGGTGACGGGAGTCTCCACCCGGCTGTGAGCCTCAAGGGCAAGCACTTTTCTCTCCATGGCCCCAGGGCCCCCCAGTGCCCGTGACACGTGTATATTAAGCAAACAAAGGAATGAGGGGTGGGTGCACCAAGGTCCCTGCGGCTTCTCTCCCAGGCCCGGGGACCTCATACCCCTCGGAGGCTCCGCCCGCCAGCCCTTCACACCACCTCAGAAAGGTGGGCGGCAGGTCTGACTAATTCCCAGGAACCTCAAGGCCCTCGGCGCCCCCGACTCAACCCTCCCCTTCATCAGGAGGGAGACGGAAGGTCTGTGGCAGCTTCCCTGAATCTCAGTTTTCCTCAGATCTCAGAAACACCACGCGAGGCATGAAGGAGTCCAGCCGGACCTGGCCAGCTCCTTGGCTGCGGCTGCAGGACCCCCGCCCGCAGAGCAGGGAGCAGACCGGCCCATCTCGTCCAGGTGCCTGGCGGCGGGGACACTGCAGGCCACAGAGCCACCTCAGCCCCGCGTCCTGCTGCTCAGTCCTGCACTCGGCTTCCCCCGGCACCTTTCCCTGGAAGACCCTCCTCCCGCCCCAAATCCCGCCCCGGGTTCAAGGCCCTGCATCCTCCCTGGCTACACCAAACCCCGCCTGCTCGTGCCCCCACTTCGCTGCGCTGCTGTCAGACCCGTGGGGGGTCCCGCCCCTGCTTTGTGAGCTCAGCCCGGGCCCAGGGGACAGTGCAGGGGGCACAGGCAGGCGGAGGGACCGAGCCCCCAGCCCAGCCCCCGCCACGGGCTCCACGGAGGCAGCTCCCACCCTGACAGCTTGACTCCGGGCCTGACTTCCTGGAAATCCCGCGGTGCCCGGAGATGAAGAGGTGGCCTCCAGGGGCTGTCGTTCTGCAAATGAAACCAAAGCCCCGCTGAGAGGGAAGCCAAGTCCCACGTCCTCACAGCTGAAAGTCCTTGGTGAGCCACCGCCCCCCAAGACTTATGACGAGACAAAGGCCCATGGAGGCCCCACTGGGGCCGAGATGCCGACTGCAGTGCTTTGTTCAGAGGCCGGAGCCTGGTTCTGGGGTGAGGAGCCAAAAGGGAATAAAATCATGTTTCCAGGGCTTTTGTTCTCGGTGAACTCTTACCCAGGTCTCGCTGCCCCCGCGTTGTTGACCCCGAAGGTTAAGGATCAAGAACCTGGAGGTGGCCGGGCCTGTGTGGGCTGCTGAGTGTGCCCCTGGCGGGCTTGTGGGGGCAGAGGGCACAGCCCCCGCAGACGCCCCCTAATTGCAGGCTGCCTGTGCTCAGCTGATCCTCCCAGTGAACATCTGGGAGCCATCATTGTGCAGGGGAGAAAGAGGGAAGGAGGGAAGGAAGGAAGGAGCAGGAGGAGGAGGGGAGCAGGGGAGGGGAGGAGGGGAGGAGGGGCCTGGACCGACCACAGGGATGGCACAGGGGCCTCTCCAACTATGCAGTGGGATGCAGGGCACCTGGTGGCCATGCACTCACCCTCCAGAATCTTCTGCCTGAGCTGCAGCCCAGCTCGGTTATGTGACCTCGGACAAGTCACTTACCTTGCCTGAGCCTCCCCTTTCCACTCAGCAACATGGGGCTAGTAATAATAATCGTGCATATGAGGGTTGCGTGGAAATGGGATCACACACGCACAGGCTTTGTGCCGCAGGAACCAGATGGTTTTGTTATTCCCCTGGGCCTTCTCCAGCTGGGCTGTCGTCACAGTGGTCTCTGAAATAAATCCCTGAGACCTTTATTTTTAAGACAAGCACGTGCCGACCCCCACCCCACCATCGTCTGGGAGGCCTGCGGGGGCAGGGGCTCTGGGATGGGGAGGCCATGGAGGGTGCCGCTGGGCCTGACTGCCCTGGGACTTGCCTCTTGGACTGTCCCCTCTCCCCGTTACCCTTTGGCAGGGGGCTCTCAGTCAACAGGCACCTCACACCAAGTGAGGATGCTCAAGACACCCCTCAGAGTGGGTCTCGATGGAGATTCTTGGGGTTGCTAAAAAAAAAGCTTCTCCTGCCCTCTGCTGCAGGACACCCTGCTGAGTTGATTCCAGCTCCAGTTCCCGAGCAAACTTGCTCTCATGGCGGGGAGGGGGCTCACAGGTGTGCAGAATTCTCACCTGGCTCGACTCAGGTGACTGGACTCAGCTGCTGCCCCCTGAGCCCTTGGCAAGGCGTTGGGACTGGTGGGTGGGTGATGTGGGCACGCGGCAATTCTAAGAGTCTCCTCCAGCGCTTTCCAAGGAGAGACATTAGCAAAATCCCTAGGGGGTCACAGGAACATCTCCAAGTGCCGTAAGTGCAGCACATCTGTCAGTTCTGAGCTCTCTGCAAGGTCATGCAACTGCTGAATCTACTTTGCGGATGACAAAATGGAGCCTTGGAGAGCCAAGGAGCCCTGCTTGAGGTCTCACACTGGAGAGGGGAGGAGCCCACCACAGGCTGGCCCGAGCTGGACCTCATGTCCCCTCCCCACTGCCACAGTCACAGCACAGTGCTTTCTGCAGGCAGCTGATGGGGAGACATCTGCAACCAATTTCTGTAGCACTGGACCTCGTCTCAGGGGGACATGGGCTGTGCTGGGCCCTTGGAGACCTGTGGGCCCACATCAGGGGAGGACCCCACATCGTGAAGCCCACTTGGCACTCAGGTGACCTGGTACTGCCTTCTCCTGCACTTCCTCCTGCCTGGTGGAGTTGCCTCATTCAGCAATTTGTGTGTTGCCCCAAGCCAGGCAGCCCTAGACCCAGCCCCAATCCCCAGCTCCAGCCCTAGCCCCAGCACCCAGCACCCACTTCAGCCCCAGCCCCAGTTCCAGCACCCAGCATCCAGCTCCAGCCCCAGTGCCCTAACTGTCCCTTTGCCATGTGGTCAAACCTCTCTGAGCTGCACTTTCCTCATCCAGGGAGGGTGTGGCTGGTGCCGGCGCCGTGAGTAATGACAATTATTAGCTTGTCATTATTAATTATTAATATATCAATGCAATTAATACAACACTATATTAATAATTCATGCCTCGGAGCTCCGGTCTGCGGTGGGCTTATTAGAAGCTTGGCAGGCCCATCTTCAGACCAGGGAGTGCCCACATCTGTGGAAATTTCTGGGTTAACATCCTCATTCCAAGTTGTGCCCAGAAACCATTAGCGAGTAAACACTTTAATTAACTGGCTGAGGCTCATAAATTAATTACCTTCATTTCCCAGCTCCCCGGTTCATCAGATGTGGCTGATCTTGGGCTCATCTGGCTGGAGGCCCAGGTCTTGGTGACTCCGGGACACAGGGAAGAAAGCCTTTCTGTTGCTGTTCCAGCGGGGGCCCGGGGCTCGTGGAATCCGGCCTCGCTGGGAGGGGCCCCCGGGGGCGTCTCCGCGCCTCTGTCCTCCGCGTCACGTCACTGCTCAGGGCCAGACGGGGCGGCTCCTCAGACGGGCGGTGGGCGCTGCGGGGAGCTGTCCACGCGCTGGTGCTGAAACGGCGGCCTCGGCTTCCACACGTTGATCCCTGTGCTCAACGGGCCGAGCCCAGCCCGATGTGGCCTGTCGCCCTCACCCCCCGGCAGCTCTCACACAGCTGCAGTCCTGCAATCGGAGGACCCGGGCCTTCATGGCGGCCCCCTGGCCAGTCCCCAGGGAGTGGCCTCTTCCCAGCAAAGCAAGCCAAGAGGAGGACGCCCCTGGCCCTAAACGCAGCTGCTGCTGTGCCAGGGCAGAGGGTGTGAGGAGAAACCAAGGGCTGACAGCATTGGGATGAGACAGCCGGAGGGCGGGCGGGGCCCTGGGGGTCGGCGGGGGCTGGGGGGGAGGACTCTGGGAGAGGGGCAGGCCTCTGCGCTTGCAGCATCTGGGGGTGGGCTCAGACAGGCGCTCCCAGGCAGGCTCAGGAGAACGAGGTCACTTTTCCAGCAGTGAGAGAACGGTGGGCCTTAGGCTCCAAGGGGAATTTGGATGTGTGAGAGGGCACGTCCTGCATCCAAGGAGCACCCCAAGCCTCTCTGCCCCAGCTCCCCTGCCAATGACCACCCACATCTCAGTCTGTGTGAGATGGAGGGACAGTGTGTTTGGTCCCTTTTGCCCCTGTGGTCCCATGGGACCCTCAGGCATATGGTGGGGTGTGTGAGGGTGAGGACAGGCTTGGGGACTTCGGGGAGACCTGAAGGCCTGGCAGCAGCACTTGGCTGGGGCCTCTGCACCCCGAGGCCAGAGGCAGCACCAGGCCAGCAAATGCCCCCGTGGAGCTCACAGTGCCCCGCAGTCTGGATCTCTGTCTGACACGCACCATGAAAGGGCCATCCACTTTGAAATGGACTCGGTCACCTTCTCCAGGACCTCCCCTACATGCCCGCACCGGTCCAGCCGGGCCCTGCTCTCCCAGCCCGGCCACCTCCTGGCTCTCACCCTCGCCGAGCACGAGCAGACTGGCTCTGTCTGTGCTGAGGAGCAGTGTGAGGCTGCGGTGGGTGCACCTGCCCACTCAAGCTCGTCTGGCCCTCGGGGATCGAGGTGTGGCCGAGGGACAAGCCCAGTGGCCCTGTGAGCGGAGACCAGAGGCACATAATGAGAGGAGAGGATGGGCAGGCTCCTGCGGCAATGGCCCCTCAGTCTTGGTCCCAAGAATCTAAAGGGCTCTGGCCTGGTTGCTGTGGTTGTTTGTTCCCAAGTCACATCAGTGTTGCCTGAAGGAGGTCGCAGTGCTGGGTTAGGGTGGCTCTGCGCGTGCCAGCATGCACGTGTGTGTGTCAGTGTGTGTGAGTCTATACTGTGTGTGAGCAGGTGTGTGAGCATGAGTGTACATGGATATGTGAGCATGTGCATGTGAGTGTGTGTACTGTATGTGTGTCTATTAGTGTGAATGTTCAAGAGGAGGTGAGCATGTGTGTGTGTGCATGAGTGTGTACTGTGTGGGTGAGTGTGTCTGTTAGTGTGAATGAGTGTGAGAGTGGTACATACGTTAATGTGTGCATGAGTGCATGAGTGTGCAGGCAGTGGGCACACTTGGCTAGGCAGCCTGCCCCGAGAGGGACCGTCCCGTCGTGAGCGAGGACCATGGACAGCGCTGCGAACCACCCCACCGGAGCTCAGGGTCCAGGTGTCCCTGCAGGGCCACCAGCCTATGCCGGCCAGCCGGGCCGACACCCACCGCTAGTTACTGTTTCAAAGCACCTCGGTCTTTGGTGTGTTCCATTTCAAAGGGGGACAGAGGATGCTCTGGGGGCAGGACTGGAGCCTTCCCTGGGGCCCCCACTCCTCTGTGCTGGCCAGAGCCCCCATCCTGGGGGAGAGGAGCCCTGCCCCTGCCAGGCCCTTGGCCCCAAACTGCAGCCAGCCTCGTCTTCAGCCTCAGCCTTGTTTCCCCATCTCCTGCCCCATCAAGGAGGAAGCAGGTCCCCTCCTTCTGGGGAGAGAGTGGGGTCCCCTGCCTCCCGCCCCATGCTGGCCCCCGGGGGCCTGCAGCAGGGAAGGGAGGCTCCCTGAAGCAGGGGTGGGGAGACCCTGATCTGGGAAATGTGGCTACTGTAAAACCTTCCCCAGGAAATGGTGTCCCCTGCAGGATGAACTGAACTCAGAGGCAGCTCTGGGAGGCCATGTCCATTGACAAGCAGTCAGCCACCCCTGCCCTTGCGCCACCCTTACCCCCACCTCCTTCACCTCTGACGGGCACTCAAGAGCCTGCCCAGGAACCGAGGGGCCAAACAAGGGCAGACTGCCCACTCCCCGACCCCGGCAGCCCCTCTTGGCTGAGCACCCCCTGCGCTGAGGTCTGGGTGCTGAGGCCTCACAGCCACCTTGGCCTCCCTCCCTCCCCCCCACCCCTCGTGGCTGCTCTCCTGGCGTTTGCTAAGTGCAGGGGAGAACAGACGCCACCCCAGGGGCACAGCCCTGGGTTCCCAGGGGAGACGGCTGGACGAGGAAGGCCCAGCTCCCCCGGGGCACCCACTCCCCACTGGCAGGCCTGCCACGCTGCACCTCCAGGACACCCGCCACGCCAGGCCCCAGAAACACCAGTGGAGAGGCCGGTGGGAACGAGACAGACAACCAAAGCCAATCACAACCAAGGTAAGGAAACAGCAATTAGCGCACTCTGAAAGAGCACTTGGCTATTGGTTTAATATTTTTATGCCTGATGGAGCACTTAGCCAAAGAGAAGGGACTGGGAGGTTTTTATGCTTTATCAAGAGTCCTCTCCACCATTTGACGTGAGTCTTATGTTTAAAAGATACAAATGATTTAATCAGTTGTTGTGTCCGCTTGCTCATGCTGCACATATAGAAACACGCCATCAGGAAAGTCCCATAGAGGTTCGGCATTGCTCTCCCACAGAAGCCCGTTTCCACTGGGGAATGGAGAAACAGCATCCGGCTTTGCAGGGTGGGAAATGCCACGTGATCTGAGGTAAAACACACATTTTTATGAAAACACAGCTGTCGTTTTGCAATGGGGCAAAGGCCCCTGTTGCCCCCAGTGAGCTGCTGATGAGGCCAATTGCACAAATGGGGCGAGCCCACCCACCCACTTAGGTGAGGCCACTGGCTGCTGCCCACCCTGTGGTGAGCGCGCTGCATCATCACTCATCGCCGCCCCGCCATCACCGGAGGGCTCAGCCAGCGTCACCTCTTCTGTGAGCCACTCCCACACGAGCATGCACCAGTTGTGGGAAACCAATGACAACTGACATGTGGAAGTCATGGCTCAGACTCACACAGATGGACTTCTGCTCCCAAAGAGTGAAAGCCCATTGCAGCTGTCTTAAAAATCCCAGCCTCACTTCCTCTTCGGTCCCAGCAAAGCATTTCCTGAGGAGTTCGTCAAAGTTGCCGGTTCGTTTCCTGAGGAGTTCATCGGACATCTTCCTTGGAATTGACAGTTTGCTGACTGCTCTACAGAATTTGGACTTGTGCATACCCACAGTTGTGGAGGGCAGGACAAGACGGTGGAGTGTTGAGGAGCAGAATTTCGTCTCTCCCCTAGAGCAGCTGGCAATTACCCAAGAACTATATGAAACAGTTTTCGGGGTCTCCAGTAACCAGTCACACATTCGACGCAAGTTTGGAATTGGAGGAAAAACTGAGATCGCAGCGAACATTTAATATATGTGGTTATTTTCTATTGGAAAGCCCAGGTTGAGGGACTAGGCTGGGCTTGGGGGGGAGACAGAGTACCCACAGTGTCTTTGAATTCCGTATTCACTACTGAAGGTCTCCACCCCCGTCTGTAATTGGCAACTCAGGCTGACCAAGGAATCTACCTGGAGAGGCCCCAAAGAGGAGAGGAGAGAAAGGAATAGTGCCCCTGGGAGACAAATGGAGTTCCAAGGACTGGGAGAATGGAGGGAGGTCCAGCTCAACTGGCAGTCCTCCTTCTGGGAACTCAGACCCCAGGGGCTGGAATTCAGATTCTGGCTTCAGTCAGCCATGCCCCCGACAGGATCAGAGTCACCAGGAGAACTAAAGTCTACATACCTCCTTACACTGGTGGGGGAGCTGCGGGCTGGCCAGTGCCACCTGCTGGACAGGAGAGGAAAAGCACCAATTCTAAAGGCCTCATAGGAGGGTCTCATTCTCAGGAAAACTCCATACCCTCCCAATGAGACCTGGGCCTCACTAGACTGGGAAAATCTGACTAGGGTCGACCACATCTGAGGAGACCCACTCACAAAAAGGTTACATAGAGGCAGAGCAAGAAACAGAAAAAACAAGAGGGGAAAAATTCTGATCAACTAAATAGAACCTAATGTTAGAGGTCTAGAATAAGTTGAACTGAATAACAGAGGCCAGAGAACAAAGCCAACCAATAAGAAAAACACTAGGTAAAAGACAGAAAACAAGCTCCAAAATAAACTAATCAAGAAAATCAGATGCCTAGACAACTTGAGATAACAAGCCATACCAGGAAACACAAAAACATGGACCAGCCAAAGGAACAAACTAATAGCTCAGCTGAGACACAGGAGTGGAGGCAACTAATGCTAAATAAATTCGATGAAATGAAGGAAGATATAGCAAAAGAGCTGAAGGATATAAAGAAGACACTGGATGACCATAAAGAAGAATTCATAAACTTAAAAAAGCAAATGGCAGAACTCATGGGAATGAAGGCCACAATGGAGGAGATGAAAAACACAATGGAGGGACACAACAGTAGATTTGAAGAGGCAGAAGAAAGGATCAGTGAACTGGAAGACAGGTCATTCAAATTCATACACACAAAAGAACAGATGGTGGAAAAAAATGGAAAAATATGAGCAGGGTCTTAGGGAGCTGAGTGACAACATGAAACACACAAATATACGTGTTATGGGTATCCCAGAAGGAGAAGAGAGGGGAAAAGGGGCAGAAAGAGTAACAGAAGAAATATTCACTGAAAATTTCCTGACTCTTATAAAAGACAGAAAATTAGAGATTCAAGAAGTACAACGTACCCCAAATAGAATAGATCCCAATAGACTACTCCAAGACACTTACTGGTCAGATTGTCCAATGTCAAAGACAAAGACAGGATACTGAAAGCAGCAAGAGAAAAGCGATCCATCACATACAAGGGAAGGTCGATAAGACTATGTACAGATTTCTCTGCCATGGAGGCAAGAAGACAGTGGCATGATATATTTAAGATACTGAAAGAGAAAAACTGCCAACCAAGAATTCTATATCCAGCAAAACTTTCCTTCAAAAATGAGAGAGAGATTAAAACATTTTCAGACAAACAGACACTGAGAGAGTTTGTGAATAAGAGACCGGCACTACAAGAAATACCAAAAGGAGTGCCACAGGCTGATAGGAAAAGACAGGAGAGAGAGAGAGTTGGAGAAGAGTGCAGAAATGAAGATTATCAGGAAAGGTAAAAGGAGAGGAAAAAATAAGATATGACATATAAATTCCAAAAAACAAAATGGTAGTAGAAAGTACTGCCCTTACAGTAATAACACTACATGTAAATGGATTAAACTCCCCAATAAAAAGCACAGACTGGCAGAATGGATTAAAAAACAGTACCCATCTATATGCTGTCTACAAGAAACTCACTTTAGACACAAGGACAAACATAGAGTGAAAGTGAAAGGTTGGAAAAAGATATTTCATGCAAACAACAACCAGAAAAAAGCGGGAGTAGCTATATTAATATCAGACAAGTTAGACTTCAAAAGCGAAACAACTAAAAGAGACAAAGAAGGACACTATATATTAATAAAAAGGTCAATTCATCAAGAAAACATAGCAATCATAAATATTTATGCACCAAGCCAGAATGCCCCAAAATTCATGAGGCAAACACTGCGATCACTGAAAGGAGAAATAGATACCACTACAATAATAGTTGGAGACTTCGATACACCACTCTCATCAATGGATAGAACATCTAGACAGAGGATCACTAAAGAAACAGAGATGTTGAGTTGTATGATAAATGAACTAGACTTGACAGACATCTATAGAACACTACATCCAACAACAGCAGGATACACTTTTTTCTCAAGTGCTCATGGAACATTCTCTAGGATAGAGCACATGTTGGGTCACAAAGCAAGTCTCAACAAATTTAAAAATATTGATATTATACAAAACACTTTCTCAGACCACAATGGAATGAAGTTGGAAATAAATAAAAGGCAGAAGGTCATAAAATTCACAAACATACGGAGGCTAAACAACACCCTCTTAGAAAACCAGTGGGTAAAGGAAGAAATTACAAGAGAAATTAGTAAATACCTCGAGGCAAATGACAATGAAAACACAACTTATCAAAACTTATGGGATGCAGCAAAGGCGGTGCTGAGAGGGAAATTTATTGCCCTAAATGCCTATATTAAAAGAGAAGAGAGAGCAAAAATTGAAGAGTTAACTGCTCACCTGGAGGAATTAGAGAAAGAACAGCAAACTAACCCCAAAGCAAGAAGAAGGGAAGAAATAACAAAGATTAGAGCAGAAATAAATGCAATTGAGAACAGGAAAACAATAGAGAGAATCAACAAAACCAGAAGTTGGTTCTTTGAGAAAATCAATAAAATCGATGGACCACTGGTTAGGCTAACAAAAAAAAAAGAGAGAGAGCAGATGCAATAAATGCAATCAGAAATGGGAAAGGAAATATAACTACCGACCCTGCAGAAATTAAGGAGATAATGAGAAGATACTATGAGCAACTATATGCTAATAAACTAGACAACTTAGATGAAATGGACAACTTCCCAGGAAGGCATAAACAACCAACATTAACTCAAGAAGAAATAGGTGACCTCAACAAACCAATCACAAGTAAAGAAATTGAGTCAGTCATCAAAAAGCTCCCAAAAAGGAAAAGCCCAGGACCAGATGGTTTCACATGTGAATTCTACCAAGCATTCAAGAACAAATTAGTACCAATCCTGCTCAAACTCTTTAAAAAAAAAATTGAAGAAGAGGGAAAGCTACCTAACTCTTTCTATGAAGCCAACATCACCCTAATACCAAAACCAGACAAAGATACTACAAAAAAAGAAAATTATAGACCAATTTCTTTAATGAATATAGACGCAAAAATCCTCAACAAAACACTCACAAATCGAATCCAGCAGCACATTAAAAGAATTATACACCATGACCAGGTGGGATTTATTCCAGGTATGCAAGCCTGGTTCAACACAAGAAAATCAATTAATGTAATACACCACATCAATAAATCAAAGCAGAAGAACCACATGATCATCTCGATTGATGCAGAAAAGGCATTTGACAAAATTCAACATCCTTTCCTGATGAAAACACTTCAAAGGATAGGAATAGAAGGGAACTTTTTCAATATGATAAAGGCAATATATGAAAAACCCACAGCTAACATCACACTCAATGGGGAGAGACTGAAAGCTTCTCCTCTAAGATCAGGAACAAGACAGGGATGCCCACTATCACCATTGCTATTCAACATTGTGCTGGAAGTTCTAGCTAGAGCAATTAGGCAACAAAAAGAAATAAAAGGCATCCAAATTGGAGAGGAAGAAGTAAAACTTCCACTATTTGCAGATGACATGATTCTATATGTAGGAAATCCAGAAAAATCTACAGCAAAGCTACTAGAACTAGTCAATGAATACAGCAAAGTAGCAGGCTACAAGATCAACACGCAAAAATCTGTAGTGTTCCTATACACAAGTAATGTGCAACAAGAGGAGGAAATCAAGAAAAAAATCCCATTTACAATAGCAACCAAAAGAATCAAGTATTTAGGAATAAACTTAACCAAGGACACAAAAGACCTTTACAGAGAAAACTATAAGAAACTGCTAAAAGAAATTGAACAGGACCTGAAAAAATGGAAGAACATACCATGTTCATGGATTGGAAGACTAAATATAGTTAAGATGGCAATTTTACCTAAACTGATTTACAGATTCAATGCAATACCAATTCAAATATCAGCAACTTACTTTACAGAAATAGAAAAACCAATAACTAAATTTATTTGGAAGGGTAAAGTGCCCCGAATAGCCAAAAATGTCTTGAGAAAGAGAAATGAAGTGGGAGGTCTCACACTACCTGACTTTGAAGCATATTACAAAGCTACAGTGCTCAAAACAGCATGGTACTGGCATAAGGACAGATATACTGATCAATGGAATCGAATTGAGTGTTCAGAAGTAGACCCTCGCATCTACGGACAACTGATCTTTGATAAGGCAGTGAAGCCGAAGAAACTGGGAAAGAGCAGCCTGTTCAATAAATGGTGTTTGGAGAACTGGATATCCATTTCCAAAAGAATGAAAGAGGATGTCCATCTCACACCTTATACCAAAATTAACTCAAAGTGGATCAAAGACCTAAACATTAGCACCAAGACCATAAAACTCTTACAAGAAAATGTAGGGCAATATCTTGAAGATCTTGTGAAAGGAGGTGGTTTCTTAGACCTCACACCCAAGGCACGAGCAACCAAAGAACAAATAGACAAATGGGATCTCCTCAAAATTAAATACTTTTGTACATCAAAGGACTTTGTCAGAAAAGTAAAAAGGCAACCTACACAATGGGAGATGATATTTGGAAACCACATATCAGATAAGGGTTTAATATCCCGAATATATAAAGGAATCCTGCATCTCAATAACAGAAAGACAAACAATCCAATTAAAAAATGGGCAAAAGACATGAACAGACATTTTTCTGAAGAGGAAATACAAATGGCTCAAAAGCATATGAAAAAATGCTCAACTTCACTGGCTATTAAGGAAATGCAAATCAAAACCACAATGAGATATCATCTCACACCTACCAGAACGGCCATTATCCAAAAAACAGAAAATGACAAGTGCTGGAGAGGATGTGGAGAAAGAGGCACACTTATTCATTGTTGGTGGGAATGTAGAATGGTGCAACCACTCTGGAAGACAGTATGGAGGTTCCTCAGGAAGCTAAATATAGATTTGCCATATGACCCAGCTATTCCATTGCTGGGTATATACTCAGAGGAACTGAAACTTAAGACACAAACGGCATTTGTAAACCGATGTTTATTGCAGCATTATTCACAATTACCAAGAGATGGAAACAGCCCAAATATCCATCAAAGGATGAGTGGATAAACAAACTGTGGTATATACACATGATGGAATATTATGCAGCTGTAAGTCAGAACAAAGACATGGATCATGTAATAATGTGGATGAACCTTGAGGACATTATGTTGAGTGAAGTTAGCCAGAAACAAAAGGACAGATTCTGTATGGTCTCACTAATATGAACAGACATTAATGAACAAACTTTGGGAGTTAAAAGCTGACAACACAGGTGACCAGGAGATAGAAAGAGGGCAGAGACCAGCCATTTGATGCTGAAGGACTACAGAATGTTTAGGATTGATTGCATAGATCCAGAAATAGACAGGATAATACTGTGTGATGGTAGCACGGTATTGTAAGTACACTGAACAAAGATGTCTGTGAGTAAAGCTGAAAGAGGTGGGATAGGAGAATGTATGACACCAGAGGTAAAGATAGATGATAAAGACTGGGACTGTATAACGTGGCAAAAACTGGAGTGGCCAATGACTGTTACTAAATATACAAATATAGAAATGTTTTTATACGTGGGAAAGCAAATGAATGTCAACCATGTAGAAATTTGAAAAGGGGATGGTATTCAGGAAAAAACATAATCAAAGCAAACTGGAGTCTAAGGTCAACAGTAACATTGTAATATACCTCCATTAAATGTAACAAAGGCAATATGCCAATGCTAAATGTATATGAGAGGGGGATATAGGGGAGGAATATGGGATTCTTGGTAGCGGTGTTATTTGCCGTCCTTACTAGTATATTGCATTGTATGACGTGTTATTTTTCTTTTTATCATTTTTTTCTTATTGCTAAAAAAAAAAAAAAAAAAATCCCAACCTCTCAGCTGCAGAGCTCCAGGCGACCAGCCGAGACTTTGTCGTGCCGAGCTTGTCTCTCACAGAAGAAGGTACGACAAGCTTATGTCCAACAAGCCCCCAGCCGAGGTGTGACATTGGCCCTGTGGGCAGCCCTGAAGTCCATCCTTGTCTCAGTTGTATTAAATTTACAAAACTGAATGCTCCTCATTGCTTGCATTCAGCATTCTAGTATTTCCACTTTTGTTTACTTTTATAAACAACGTGAGGCCAAAGTGCAGATTTGCAGCCCAGTGTCCACCACGATGGCGGACAGGTGGAGCTGTGGGTCAGCCATGGGAGAAGGGCAAGGGAAGGGCCCCGCGTGCCAGGCTGACCGGTCTCCGCTTCTGCCAGCTGGTGTCCCACCCTTTGGGTAACGCTCCCTTGTGGGCGTCATCCCTGGTGATGGCGTGGGTTGGGATCCCGAATGCAGCCTCAGTTCTATTTCTGTGTCTCATGGCCACTGGGTCGGGCTTGAATTCCTGCAGCCAAGGAAGTTGGTCCATGTGGTGTCGATTTGGACGGCGGCTGCGGTGAGGCAGACCTGTCCTCAGGACACAGCCCCTGCCACTCCGTGCCCACCGCTCCAGCAGGGGCCCAGCCCCCAGGCCTCCTCTTCACGCGAGGGCCCAGCACATGCGGAGGAGCAAGTCGCAGGGTGAAACACTGAAGCCACAAACTGTGGATACACGCCACATCACGACGGAGCTCACGGGCATCACGCTGGGAGAAAGGCTACATGTCTGGGACCCGGTTTACGTAAAATTCTAGGAAAAGCAGATCTAATCCAGGGTGTCAGGAAGGAGGTGAGGGGCTGGGGCTGGGGCCGGGCAGGACGAGAGACGTTCGGGGCTGACGGAAACATCACTTCTTGGTGTGAGAGTGGCTCCCTGTGCGTGTACATTTGTTAAAACTCAAGAAACTTTACACTTAAAATGTGTGCATTTTATTGTATGTAACTTATGCCTCAATAAAGTTGACTTTAAAAGAAAAAACAGCTGGGGAACCAACTTGAAGCATCCACTGCCCCAAGACGGGACAAGGTGAGCTTCAAAACCAATGATAATTGTGTTTGAATGAAACATATCAAGTATGTTAAATGTGTGGGTTCATAATGCTATTGAATAAAATGAAAAGGTCACCTTGGGGGATTCCTGAAAAATGGTAAATGTGGAAGGTGATCCAAGCCTTTCTCTCGCCTTTTGTTATGAGCTGCCTCTACCAAGGAGCCCCGGCAGCTGAGGGGACACGCCTCCACAGAGAATCAGTCCAGCTAATAATGAAAAGAAGTGCTCCCCCTTCTGCACCCTCGGGAAACTGAGGGGCCTGGGCACTGAGCATCAGTGGCTGCTCAGATCTTCAAAGCACAGCCGCCAGGCCCGGGCCTCCTGATGGAAGAGGACGACAGCACCCACGGCGTGCCAGCGAGATCGGGCATGCACCCAAGGGCGTCTCTGGGCCCAGCTGCCAACCCGCAGGAAGCACAGAAGACAGAGGCTCCCCTGGAGCGGGGGGGGGGGGGCACAGCTGGGAGCAGACAGCAGTTCCAGGCCATGGGAAACACCACGAGGGACCAGGTCCTTGAGCAGGCCCGTTGTAGGAAGAGAGCGGGGGTGGGGGGATGGGGGGGTGCGGTTGAGTAAACAACACTCAAAAGAGGGCGAGACCCAGCCTTGGATCCACGAAGGAGCACGTGGGTGCGAGAACCTCCGAAAGCCCAAGGAAGCGAAGCCTCTGAGAGCAGGAGGGCGGGGAGGGCTGTGGGGGGACGAGGCCCATGGGGGCTTCGGGGGCAGGTGCTGGGGCTCCCCTGCTCGAGTTCTGCAGTAGGAACAAGGTGTTGGCCTTGGAGTAACCTAGAAAGTCATGTGTTAGTCTTGTGGGGTTGCTCTCCACATCCATGTCTCGTTTTACAGCGAGAGCCACTCGTGGTGTGGCCTTGGGCCCTGGGCTCTGTCCTGTCCACCACCGGGGCCTTGGCACCCAGCCCAACGCCAGGCAGGCGCCCAGTCAACGGGGTCTCGGGGGCGGGTGGCACTCTATAAACGGGGTCTCAGAGGCAGGTGGCTTAGGATAAACAGGGTCTCAGGGACAGGTGAGCCTCAATAAATACAATCAAAAGAACTGTTGGGTACAGTTGGTGCTCAGCAAACGGGGTCTCGGGGGCAGCGGTTACAAGGTGAGTCTGGTGTCTCCACAGCCTGGGAGGACCAGCCTCCACGGGCCCTAGTGGGTGACCTGAACTGTGACCCCCCAGTGCCTCGGTCTCCCCTGTGTGAAGTGGAGAAGAGAGCGGCAGGCCTGCTTGGCCAGCTGGGTGCCCGGGGAAGAAATGAAATCAACAAATGAACTGAGGGCAGCCCCTGCACTGGTGGATGCTGACTTGAATGAATGCATGAGTGACTGCATGGGTAGACGAGGTGGGCCTGGGTCCGACCGTCCCCGCGCTGCCCCTGATGCAGGCCTGGCTCGGAGTAGGTCTCAGCTGCGTGTGGAAGGGGCCTCTGGGCCGCGTCCTGGGCCCCGGCCGGCTCCACGGGTAGGGATGGGGGTCACCACCTCCCAGGGAAGCTCTGCCCGAGGACAAGCCGCCTGCCCGGACACCCCACCCTGCTCTCGGACCTGGGACCGCCCTTCAGGCGGATCTGCAGGAGGCTCTGGAGACCCCAAAGCCCGAGCCTCCCCTCCTGTTAACCTCCAGTTCCTTTGGCAGCTCCGCCCATGGGGTTCTCTGGGCAGGATGACGGGTCCACACCCTCCACACACCTGCGAGATGTGGCTCCCAACTTAGATGAGGACGTCATGGTACCTTCCCAGAGGAGAAAGGGCTGGGGGTCCAGGGGGGCCCAGGGGTCCCCAAGGAAAGCCCCAACAAGCCCTTGGCTTGACACAGCACTCTGAGTCCCAGGAAACTGCCGGGTGGTCCCCTCCCTGCCCCTGCCCACTTCCCTGCACATCCCTCAGGCCGCAGCTGCCCCCAGGCCGAGACGGTGCCTGCTGGCGGGTCCCTCGGCTGGCTCGGCACTGCCAGGCGGCTGGAGCAGCTGCGTCGTGCCCGTGTGCTGCAGGGGGTGCACGTAAGGGCTGGGGGGATACGCCTGTGTGTATGTGGGGGCGTGTGGGTGTGGGTGTGTGCTTGTGTGTGAGCAGGTGTGCATACATGTGCATGTGCGTGTGTCCAAACGTGCTGTGTGTTTCTACGACTGTGGGCGCTGGGAGCTGGACGGGGCCAGAGGGGCGATTGGAGCCAGTGAGCCGGACGCGAGGAGCCCACCGGCCTCGACGCCGTGATGGTTTTCACTGGTAAAGCGCCTGCAGCGGGAGAGCCCTGCAGGTCAGCAGGGAGGGTGACCGCAGAGGGCTTTACCCGAGAACGAGCAGCACAGCTTCATCTGGGATAAAAACCGGATTCCTGCTCACGGAGGCGCCTCGCCACACAGTGCAGTCTGGAAACTTCGTCGACTGTTCCACCAACAGATATAGAGGCCTCCCGGACCCCCACTCGCCCCGATCCGCCCCCCGAGGGTGAGCCACATCTGACCTTCCTCATCTCCAACCATGTTCCTTCACATCCGGAAGTGTCTGGCCTTGGTAACTGGGAGAACATCTTATTTTCAGAGAGCATCCGGCTTCCTGGCTACGTGGGGGGCACGGCTCCCCGGTGGGTCCTGGAGGGCCTGGGGCAGCATTCACAGGGGTCCCCCCACTGGCCCCAGCACCCTGAGACTGAGCAGAGGTGGCAGGGGCCCCCTCTCCCTCCAGAAGACCGGCTTCCTGCTGCCTTCTCCCCGATACTCATTTGCTGGTGTCCCCAGCTGATACCTGCCGCGGGCCTCGCCCAGGTGAGCTCCTCGGGCAGGTGACAGGGAGCACGGGCCTCGTGAACCCTCCGTCCTGGGCGGGCCGGCGGGGCCTGCAGGACCCTGTGTGGAGACAGCCCCCAGGCCCGGCACCGGAGCCCCCGTGACGGGCACATTAGCTTCTGTCCATCCTCCTGCCCGCGCAGCCTCCCGGCTCGGCGAGCTCGTTTCGAGGCGAAGGAGCAAAGCTCCGGGGCAGGGGACGGCCTGTCCTCCTGGAGACGCCACGGCCCACCCGGACGGAGGGTTGTGTTCACTGTCCCCTGCAAGGACGGCTCGGCCACGCGGGCCTCGTGGCGCAGGGGGTGTTGCCGAAGAACCAGGCGAGGTCTGGGCGCGTCCCGGGACAGCCCCCCGGGGGGGACGGGGAAAGGGGGGGTCGCTTACTTGTGGCTGAGCGGCCGTGTGGCCTCGCCGCGCTGTCCTCCGCCACGGCCGCCGTGTCCTCCGCCGGGCCCGCGGCGTGATCAATGCGCAGCTACAGCTGGTTGAAGGGGACCAAATCCATTGAACAGTTGATTTGGTTCCATTTTACCAGCTTTAGCAAAGCATTCGGCTCCCGGGTCCACGAGGAGCGGCGGCTCGATGAAGAAGGCTGACCCCGCATGGCGGCCCCACCCTCCCGCAGAGCCCACCCGCCCGGGCTCCCTCAGCTGTGCAAGGGCCGAGCGTGAGCAGGGCAGGGTGTGGGCGATCACGGACGCTCTCAGACACAGACATGCACGCTACAACACAGACAGTGTGAGCAGGGAAAGGTGTGAGCAATCATGGACACTCACGCTCACACACACTCGCAGGCACAGACATGCACACAACACAGATGCACACTTGGACACACTCAGACACGGACACACACACTCAGACACTCAGTGTGAGCAGGACAAGGTACAAGCGATTACAGGCACACACGCTCACACACACTCTCAGGCATAGACATGCACACTACAACACAGACACACACATACACACTTATACACACTCATACATGTAACTCACAGACTCACATGCTCACAGATAAACACGTACTCATACACAGACACACTCAGACACACTCAGTGTGAACAGGGCAGGGTGTGAGCGATCACACTCTCACACACTCTCAGACACAGACATGTGCAATATAACACAGACATACTCAGCCACAGAGCTACACTCACATACACATTTATACACACACTTGCACATGCAACTCACAATTCGTAAGCTCAAGGATAAACACTTACTCATACACAGACACACTCAGACACATCCATTCACACTATCACACTCACATATATACTTGCACAACTTGTGCACACTCACACCTTCGGCCCTCCCATACCCCGCTGAGCTCCCCCATCAGGAGCACTAACCATGGGAGGGACGAGGCTGGGGTCCCCGTTTCCCTGGGGTCAGGGCCCCTGCATGCTGCGGGTCCTTGCTCACTCATTCATCCACCTCCCCTGCGTTCCTGTAGGACCTGGGGGTGCAGCATGGCCCCCCAGGACCCAGCCCCTTTCTCCCGGCTACGCCTGGTGGCTAACCATCCTGAGGGGCTGAGGTGGAGCCCGGCCTGGGGTGGGGCTCTAGGTGGGGGCACAGGACATTCCACTGGAGCCCACTTTGCTGTAGCTGTGGGAGGTGGAGGGGCCATGCCCGGCCAGCAGAAGGCAGCCGGTGGGGTGGGGGGTCCCTGTCAGGAACCCAGCCTGCACCCTGCCTGTGAGAGCCCCCCACCCCTTGGGGCAGTGTGGGGCCGGGGGACTGGTGAGGGCCACGCACACGCAACTCACCCTCGTGCTCAGAAGAGCAAGTTCCTTTTTAGAAAATTAGTTTTCCCGCGGAAATGCATTCACCAGGGGCGAGGACGCAGTGGAGCGTGGCTTTGGCCGGCCGGGACACGGTGTCCTGGGATGGACGTCCCCTGGGAGCACACAGGCTCCCCGGCGCGGTGCCCTGGGCCGTGACCTGCTGCGCCACGCTCTTCCTGCCCCATCTGCCACGTGGGCTCGGTGGGGCAGGGAGTGCAGGGTCCGGGAAGCCCCCAGCCTCGGCCCTCACCTCACGGCTCCCAGCCCGCTGTCCCCTCCCAGCCCTCTGCCCGTGGCACCTGCCGCCTCTGGAGAGGGCTGTGCTGGGCTGTGGTCTGCCTCGGAGCAGCCTGGGCCTTCACCCCCACTGTCTCCCGAAGCCCCCCTGGAGCTCCCTGGTGGCCCCTGGCAGAGCTTGGCCATCTGGGACAGAGGGGCTCCCGGAGCGATCTGACTCGCGTGGGACTCTGGACCACAGAGCTGGCTCTGCAGACACCCTCCCCTCCTCTCTGCTCAGCAGGGGGCTCCGGGAGCTCAGAGGGTGCAGGATAGACCATAAGGAGCTCTAGGGCCAGACCCCCCACGGGCCCCTGGGACGCGACAGCAAGCTGATGGCCGGGCTGAGTGGGCATTTCTGCTCACCGCTGGGAGCCCTGACAAAGCCGGGGGCCACTCACCCTGGAGCCCTGAGCCCCTCCACTGCCCCCTCCAATGCCCCCACTCACCATCCTGATGGAGACGGAAGGAAGGAACCCCAAACTGCTGCTCCCCTAAACCCAGTCGCACCCCCACCCTCACTTGGGGATGCTCTGTCTCAGGGGTGCAGGCCCTGGCTGGCTCCTCTTTGCCCCATCAATGCTAAATGTAAATGTCGCTAAATTCGAAGGAATTTCCTCTCACTTCCACTTCAAACCTCTTTCTCCTGCCAGGGGCAGCCCTGACGCGGCCCTCGGAGGGTCTCAGCCTCCCCGGGGTGGCCAGGCCCTGCCCAAGGCCTTCTGGAAACCAAAGCCCAGGAGGCCGGAACAGCAGCCGAGACCCAGCCCTTTGCTACCAAGAGTTGGGGCAGTGGGACAGGTGTGGCAGCGAGAAATCAGGTCACTTCGCCTGAATCCAGGTGACCACATTGGCTGCAGACCCCACGGTGGTGCGGCTGCCAGCTCAGACCTGGTGACGAGCCGCACTCACCGTGGCTGCGGGTGTCAGAGGTGGCCACGCTCGGCTCCCCTCCCGCCGGCAGCCCGGGGCCAGCTCCACGTCACTCGGTTAGGGGATCCCACCTGTCACCCTCCCCTGTCCCTCACTCCTCAACCCCCAGGCTCTCCACCCCTTGACCAGCGGTTAACAAAGTGTTTGCAGGTGTGAGGGGGGCCATGGTCTGTGTCCCTGAGAGCCAGGGGCCCTGTCCACAGCCCATCCCCGACCATGAGCCCCCGTGGCAGCCCCTGGTGACTTCAATTCCTCTGGTAGGTATTTCCATGCCCCTTCTTTCTGCATCCCGAGGCTCCCTGTTGGGGGGCTTCCAGGGGTTCCCCTGGGGCCTCCACCTTCCTTGCAGGTAGCCTTGTCTTTCTTTTTGAGAGAGGCCAGGATGCAGAGGGGTCACACGCCCTGAAGCCTCCCGGAGGGCTCCGTGGCTCAGACGTGGGGTTTCCCCGGAGCTGCCCCTGCCCTTCTCGGCCTGGCAGCCCCTCATCCCAGGCACACGCGCAGGCCCCTCACCACACCCGCAGGCTGCCCCTGCCCACGAGGCTCCTCGCTGCCTGTGCCCAGGACAGAGGGGCAGGACAGGTGCGAGCCCAGGGGACGCGGAGGTCTCCGGGTCGGGGAGCACCAACAGAGCCACGGCTCAGCCTGATCCGGGGCAGCTCTGCCTGCCGTCTGCAGCCGCGAGGTGACTCCTGCGTCTGAGTGAGGCCTGTCCCCCGCAGAAGGGGAGCTCGGCGAGGGCAGGAACGGGGCCTGGTGCTCTCCACGGCCGCCAGGGCTTCACGCCACGGCCAGGCAGGATCACTGCCCCATGCGTTCCTGGTGACTTTGCCATTTGCCCGAACGGCAGGGCCCCAGCTGGAGCCTGGGGGGCAGCTTCGTTGGAAAACCCAGCCCGCCTCTCTCTCTCCCTCCTTTACAAGGCGCCAAGGAGAACGAGGCTGCAGCGAACAGTCTGTGCATTTTATGAACTAAACAATTAGATAGGTTTTAAAACATCTGCTGGTGGAATTACCCCGCACGGGAAAGTACACTCAGCATTTTTAAGCAGTGACTGGTCTAGATGTGGGAATCGCTGCCGGAAGCAGCAGCAGTCCTGGTAAAATCGATAGAAAATTAGATGCTATGAAAATGCAATATGTGTCCAATTAGTTATAATTGGAGCAAATGGTGATGTGGATAAAGGCGCAACTAGGATGCTCCGTGCTGCCCGCCCCGCTGGCCGGCCGCACCCCGGGGGCGCTCAGCGGGCAGAAGCTGCTGCCAAAACCTCGTGGGGGGGAGGGGGCTGGGGGCCTCGGTGCCCCCGGAGCTGCCCGTGTTGCCCGGAGCACCCCCAGGCCTTTGATAAAGATTCTGAGACCCCGATGCAGACCCCAGAGAGACACAGGCCTGCGGCCCCAGGAGGCAAAGGGTAAGGTCTAAATTAAGCACCATCTCTGGCCAGGCGACCCGAGCTGTGCCCGCTTGTCCCCTGAACCCCTCTGTCCCTGGGTCCGACCTTTCAGGCAGCAGAGGTGATCCTGGGCCCTGGAGCTGAGGTCCTCAGGGGATTCCTCGGCTCTCTGAGCCTCAGTTTCCCCACAGGGTTGGTTGAGGACACACATGGGCACTCAGCCCCAAGCCAGCCACGGCAGGGTCCCGTAAATGCGGCCACCCCTCCCCTGTCCCGGCCCCGTGGGGAAACAGCCCCGACGTGCCCCTCAAGGGCAGCGGGAGCAGCACCCTGCCCAGCTCACCCTCACCACCGGCCCGGCACATCGGGGAACGCACCCCTCCCCCAGCACAGTGGCTTCCGGAAGAGCTCTGGGCCGCGTCCTGTGATGACGCAGGACAGCCACCTCTAGCTCCAGGACGGCCGACGGCAAGCCTGTGGGCAGCCACCCCACACTGCCCACGGGGGGCGGAGACCGACGGTGCCCACGGGCCGAGGTCATCGGAGGGACCCCTGCCCGTCCCCCGGCCCCACAGACCGCGCCCCAGGAGGATGTCACCAAGCAACACTGATGCGCCTCGCGTGGTTTCTCCTTCGGGCTCTGAAAATTAAACATAAATAACCTAATATTTCCCCACACAGCAACATTACCTATTAGCACAAAATTACTTTTTAATTCCAGGTTTTGGTTAATTATTAAAACAAACAGTAAAGACTTCCAGTGCGCTCCTGGCCGCAGCAAGCTTGGGGCGCCTCCCTGGGGGACCCCATGTGGGGGCTGCGCGGACTCGCTCAAGGGAAGTCTCGAGAAAGACCCCCAGTTAAAAGGCAAAAGAAACCCATGCCCCAAAAGCAGCCCCCTTTGTTACCAGCTGTGCTGAATCAACCAAATGCCCACACAGGACCTGTCGGCTCAGAGCCACAACTTTTCCGTCTACTCAAAAAAAAATGTGTTATTTCTCACACTGATAAAAGTTTAATGCAGAATTGCCCAGGTTTTTAATAAACTTGTCAACAAAAGAGCACAGCAAATTGATGGGGCTCTTCCCTGAGATAAATTCAGCCTCAAATAGGCCCAGAGCAGGGGGGACAGGGCTAGGAGGCGCCGGGGCGGGAGGGGAGCCTACGATTGTTTTGCTGTTCTTTGCAAAAACGGCAAGATAGATTTTTGTGTCTTATTAACTCCTAGATAGCGCCGGGATAAATGCTGGTTTAATTTGAGGAAAGAAAGCTGTTTGGCTAAGAAGTGGCTCAGAAAGCCCTGAGGTTGGAGAGAGAAGGGATGGGCACCCGGAGCCAGTTCAAGGCCACTGTATTCAAGATGAGGAAAAGCCACTTTTCCCCCTTCTTCCTGGGGCCTGAGTGTCCCCCACTGGGGACCTGGAGCCCCAGCCGTGGGCAAGCTAGTGCACACTGGAGCCCCCCGGCCTCGCCCTCTGTCCGGTGCACCCCACTGATGTGCAGAATCAGATCCCAGCAGCCGCCAGATCACAGCACAGCCACTCACTGGTGTCAGATGAATTAGCCAGAGGTTGCGGCACCCTTAAGCCACAGACACCACCGAAGTCCTGGCCACAGGCAGGATGGACAAAAATGCCCGTGTCACTGAACGCTGGGCATACCTGTCTCTACATTCTGCCAGAGGAGTTCTCTGCTCTCACTCGGTTGGGTGCACGGAGGTGCCTGGTGTGCGGGTTTCCTGCACGCTGGGAGTCAGAGCTGGTGAGTGTAAGGATCTCCAGGCCATAGGAGTGGCACCCTGTGCTCCCAGGTGTCCCCAACGAGCCCGTTCACCTCCCCACTCAAGGATGTCTGCTCCATGGGCCCCGGAAGTATTTGAAAGTCCACCATTAGAGAGTCACTTCTGGAGCTAAAGAGGAGGGAAAGAACGTTTCCCTGGAAAGGGATACAGCAAGCTGCTCTGCTGACCTTTTGGCTGCTCAGCCTTTGGGGTGTGTTGTCATATCTGTCAGGGGACAGAGGGGTTCCCAAAAGAGGGGTGGGGGAGAGGCAGGGGACCCGAACACCTCACCCCCTGCAGGCCTGAGTGTGGGGAGGGGACAGGGTGAGCCCCTCCCCACTGCACACAGCCCCTCCTGCCCCAGGTTTGGGGCCTTTCCCCATCTGCCCTCCTTTAGTGAGCAAAGACCCTTCCTGGCCTTGGGAAGGGACAACTGGGGATGCCAGTTCCCACTTGGCTTTGGCACCACCTGCCCCGAGCCTACGAAATGGGCCGGAGGGGGGTGGGCAGTCCTCTCCCGAGGAGAACCCCGAGCCCCACCCACCTGGGCCACCGTTGCGGGCACCTGGTGGTGGGCTCCTGTGCCCCCCAAGCCCCGGAGTCATCCGAGTTCAGCCTCTCCCGAAGGCAGCTGAGAACAAGGACTATTTATACCGGCTGTGGCGGGCGGCCGGCGGATAAACTCACGCCGCCCGCGTCGCCATATCTGGGCATGCCCGGTGGCACGCACGCTTGGCAGCGAGACGGGCCCCAACAGCTGCATCTGTCCCAGGCGACCTCCAGCCTGGCCCAGTCCCCGTGGAGCCCCCGCCCCATGACAGGTTCCAGGGACAGCTGCCTTCTCCCCTCCCTGGGGTTAAAAATACTCCGGGTCACTCTCCCACCCGGAAACGGCCGGTGACGTGCCACCCCCTCCGCCGCAGTGGGCCCCCTCTCCTCTGCTGCCTCTTGGGGGTTGGGTGGCTTTGGGGTAGGCCTGGGAGGTTGGGGAAGGGCTGGGGTGCACGCAAGGAGCAGACCCCCTTGGCAGCCCTGGTGCAACGACTTTGTGACTGACACTCGGGGGATCCCTGCCCAACTGTGACGGCATCTTCCCAGCAAGTGCTTGGGGGGCATGGCCGCGCTGGAGGCCTGGGGGCGGCTGCAGGCTGTGGGCCCGGCCCTCCCGTCCCTGCCCTTCAGACGCTCGGGCCTTCTGGCTGCCTGCACTGCGGCGTCCCCGGGCAGCAGCCTGCACTGTTCCCGCAGCCGCTGCAGCCCGCCACCCCTCCCTGATGCAGCGCAGCCAGCCTTGCAAGGGGTCAGAGCCGGCCCCAGGACTCCTCCCCGGGCCCCAGGGTCCGCGCCTGCCTGGGTGCCCCTCCCGGGGCGGCCTGGTTTGGGGCCTCCTGGGAGGGCCCTGCAAGCCCCAGGCTCTGGCTGGCCGGGTCCCGGGCCTCTCCAGTGCAGGGGCAGGTGCTCACCCCACGTGGCAGCTCCTGCCTTCCCCATAGTTCGGCCCACCTCCTCTGGGGGCACGTGCCCTGGGACCCCAGGAGAGGGGCAGCTCTGAGCCAAGGTGGTGGGCTGGGCCGGCCCCCTCACAGGGCCACGTCCTCCCATCCCCAGGCCTGTGCCATCCCCTGCGGCCACCCCGAGACGCCAGGCCCCACCGAGGGGCATCAAACGCAGGAGCAGCGGCCATGCAGGGCAAGGCCCCCCGCAATCGGACGTGCAGCGCGAGCCTGCATCAGCACAGAGCTGAGGGCTGTGCCGGCCTCCGGGCCCAGGCGGTGGCAGCTGACGCAGGAGCCCCACACCCTCCCTGCCTCCCCGCCGCGAGCCCTCCACGCCCGGCTCCAGAGATTACTCAGCTTCGATTACTGTTAACTTAGGACATTTTGGGGGGAAAAAAATGCAACGCAAACGTTGTTCACTTTGATTGACTCGGGCTGCGGCAGCTAAAATATCTGTCCTGCAGGTTAATCTAATCATGCTTGACAGCAGTGCATTCTTCAATGCAACATTTTTCACGGAGGATGACAGCCTTAACTGGGATTGCCGGGCCCTCGCGGACACTCCCACGGGCCGGCTCCACCGTGGAACACATGCGTGGAACGTTTTGTTGCATTTGATGGATGCACACGACACCAAAGGGGGTGCCGGGATGTATTCGGCCACCTGGCTACAAGCATCACAGGCCGCGTGTCAACGCACAGGCAGGGCGCGGGCTGTGTCCTCCCCACGTGAGCTCCGCCCCGACACGGTGCTTGTTCTGCTCATAGCGGACATCTTGTTCAGAGAAGGGCTATTTTTTGTGACCCATAGACTAGAGAAATCTAATTAATTGGGTCAGCTGAATTTATGGGATCTGCAATTCTCAAAGCTACCGTTGGCACCAGCAGAACTCAGGCCATGCCCGCCGCTGGCCATGGGGCAAGTGTTTCTGGCATGTTCCGGGAGCCTCCAAGAGGTGCCACCTTGCTCTGGGCAGCTGAGAGAAAGGGCCCTGGCTGCCTGCCCATTTCCAGATTTCTCTCCACAGCCACCAAAAGCCACTGGAGTCCCCAAGTTGGCAGCAAGTCCAGGGAGGACAGGGGTCCTCTGGGTGCCACCTCCCACACCCCAGGTTCCTTTCCCTCTGAGCCAAGGTCCCTGACCCCTTCTGGACAGAGTCAGCCAGTGCCTGCCCCTGCCCCTGCCCCTGCCCCTGCCCACCTCCCCCTCCACACACAAAGGCCCAAAGTCCTCATGGCCCGCTCAGCATGGCCCCCTCCCCAGTCCTTCCTTGGAAAGCCACGACTTGCAGCTTTCCATGGGAGGTGCCAGCCCCCGGGTCTGCCACATCGCTGGGGAACCTCAGCAGGGGCCCCAGGGCATGGGCTGAGGGGCTGAGGGGCAGAGGGGCAGGGGAGAGAGGCCTCGGCCCTCCCGGGCAGCCACCGAGTGCCTCTCATCTCTAATTCAGCAGATCAAGAGCCCGGGGTGATTTACGGCCAGGCAAGCCCCGCTCCTTCGTGAACTCGCCAGCTTTACTGCTCAGTCAAACCTAATTCCAAAACACTGATGCTTTTATTTAAACACCACATCCTGCAATAAAGCTTTAATGTAAGACGGGGACGCATCCAGGGGAAGTCAGCGGCGTGTCTGCGGCAGGCAAGCAGCTCTGGGGCCGGAGCTAGAAGCGAGCAGGACGAGACCTTCCCGGGGACGCCGGACACCGGCCTCTCCATGGCTGGCCGGAAGAGGACAGTGTCCTTCCCTGGCTGTCACAGCCCTGCTGGGAGGTGGGGGATGACCAGAGGACGAGGTCTTGGGAGGAAGACTTGGAACCCAGGGGGGAGCCGAGTCAGACGACCCCAGGCCGGTGAGGCTGTGCTCCTGGGGGCTGCTGGCCGGCGGCTCCCGGCTGCCCCGGCTGCTTTGTCCCCGGCTGCTGGGGCTGGGCCTTAGCTAGGCGGGCGAGTGGCCACCCCCGGACCCTGTGCTTCCAGCAGCTGAAGGAAGGGGCTTGTCCCACCCCCCTCTGTCCACTCCCCACCCGAGAGCTGCGTTCTTGCAAAAGATCAAGGCTCGGGAGGGGCCAGGACACCTGCCAAGTCCAGGGCTGGAAATGCCAGGGACGTGGGGAATGCGGGGATGACACACACAGAAAAATAAAGCCCGAGGCCTGCGAGGCTGGGACACCTGGCCCTGACCCGGCCACCAAATGCTCCACTCGGGCCCTGGGGAGAGAAGCTGGGCAGAGTCGCCCCTCCTGGGTGAGCGCCTGGGCCCTGCCCCTCGCCCTGGCAGCCGACGACCAGCAGTGCAGACAGGGGTGCTCACGGGCTGGGTTCAGAATGCAGCTCATCTCCCGGTGGGCCGGGTCTGGCCCAGGGACCCCACGGACACCATGCCGGCCTTTTCCCTGGCCGGGCCGGGCTGGTGGCCCAGCAGGAGGGAGGGAGCCCATCCCTGAGTGCAGGACTGGAGGGGCCCCGCGTCACACCCCCCACAGCACTTTCTGCAGTGGGGCCCTCGCCGCCTTCAGACTGAAGTTAGGGGGTACAGGGAGAAAAGCATTTGTGGGGAAGCCGCATGAGACGGGGAGATGTGGCCAAAGCTAATTGCTTCGCAGGCCCCAGGGCGGGCTGCTGGGTTCACTGTGGGGACGGCTGGGAGCCCCTTTTTTTCTTTTACTTCTGACTCATGACCCAGGTGTGGGGTGCCCCAGGAACTGGCTGTCCCGGAGAAAAGGAGGGGAGTGCCTTGGGACTAGGGGGGCCCTGCCTGGCCGGAGCACTCTGCACCCCCAGAGGAGGTGGCACACGTGGGGTGGGCTTGCTTTTGCCTCTGGGGTGACCACTGGGAGCAGAGGAAAGATGAGCGGGGTTTCTCCCTGACAGGAGCCCCCCGCACCGGGCAGCGGGACTCGCCTCTCCCCCACCCTGCTCGGCGCCCACCCTGTCGGAACTTGCTTTCCTGGGCGGCCAGCAAGCACAGCCCTTCTGCTGGCTGAGAAGCTCCTTTAGGGCAGAGAGAGGTTACGCCCGGAGCCGCCGCACCCCCAGCCCCCATGCACTCCCCCAGGACCCCCAGACTGCCACGGCTGCCTCCCAGTGCCGCCTCTCCCTGCCGCAGTCAGCACGCTGAATATTTAATGTCTGACAAGCACTTCCACCTGCTGACACAGGCAAAGTGACAGAACAATGCCGGCCCGGGGACGCAGCCGGCCACGGTCCCACAGCCCGCCACGCGGCCACACCCAGGCTGGGCCTGCGTTCCTCGACTCCAGCGAGAGAGTTCCCTACCTGAGATACATACTTCTTTACATTCCATAGCTTAGCAGGTCCACATGGGCATATAAAGAAGTATGTCCCCCAAGCAGGGGGTGTCCACACAGGGCCCGCCCACCCTGGCGAGGGGAGCGTGGCTGCAGGGGTGGCCCGGGGTCTCCGCCCCAGACACGGCCCGTGCCCTTCCGCCTCCACCTCTGGGTCACCTCGGTCACATGCAGGGACACCAGCGGCCCCCGCCAACCTCACACACACCTGCCCATGGTCAAAGAGGGCCAAAGCAGCCGGGGCACCCCCAAAAGCCTCGGGTCATCACAGCCCCCCCAGTCGCTCGGTTTTACATCTGTGGAACCAGAAGCAAGACGGCCAGGCCGCGCCTCCCGTGCCCGGTCACATCCCTAAACTTTCAGAGACGCCACCCGCTCGTCAGCCAGCCCCGTCCCTCTGCACCCAGGCCCCTTGGCCCTGCCAGGCTCTGAGGGGTCACAGGAAGAAAGAGAAGCTGGGTTGTAGCTGCCACCACAAGCCGTCCGAGAGCAGGCGGCCCAGCCTGGTGGAGGTTCCCCAGAGCAGGAGGTCCCCCAGAGCTCGCAGGCCAGGGGAGGCGGCCCGAGGGGGCCGGGAGGGGCACCGGGTCTTACCTGGGCAGCCGGGACGTCTCCTGGGCAGGTCCCTGGGGAGTTCCGCCTCCCAGGGGGCTCGGTGCTTCTTTCCTTTGACAAGGGAGATGCGGCCTCTGCAGCCTTGGAGGGTGGCCCAGAGCTCCGGACAGGCCGCCTGCCCACTTGGCAGCCAGCTCCCTCGGAGCCCGGCCTGGCGCAGGGTGGACGCCCAGCCGGGGAGGGGGCCACGCAGCCCGGCCCTGGCCCGTGGCCTCTCGCGCTCGCCTTCTGCTCCTTGGACAACGTCCCTCTCCCCTCTCCTTCCCGCTCTCTCCTCCTGTCCTTGCCTCATCACCACCCTGAGCTGCTGCCATCGCGGCCATACAGCCTGGCCCACCGGAAATGATGCTTGCACGGAGGAGGCGACTCCCACGGCACCAGGCACCCAAGGGTCTGCGGGGCACCGCCGCCCGGTCAGCGCCATGGCCGTGGCACCTCCGGACGCCGTCCCCTCACCTGCCCCTTCGCGGCCTGCCGCCCAGCCCCCACCAGCCCCGGATCGATACCAATTTACAGGCAAATGCGGGTGGCGCCTTCCTGCTAATGAATTTCCCCGCTTCTCACCGGCTTCTAATGAACCCTTTAAAGAGGGTTTAAGTAAACCAAGCAAGTGGGACACCAGGCTACGGAACGTTTCGTGGAGCTGAGGTTTGCTCCGCTGCATTTAGAAATTTCTCTGCGAGTGGAGACACGTTTGCTTCCCTCTTACCTATCAACTTCTGCCACCAGCCATGAGGCCAGGGGTTGGGAAAGAAGGAGAAAGAGCCGAAGGAGAGTGGTCGGACCCCAAGACCAGGTCCCCAGCGGCAGGGAGGGCTGCCATCTCCAGGCGGGTGGGTGGGAGGGGAGGGGAGACCCTGGGTGCACGAGCAGGTGGGGCAGCCACGCCGGGGCTCGGAAGGAGGGCTCCGCAGCAGACTGCCCGCCCAGGCGCACGGCTGGGGTAGGGGACTAACTTGGGATCGGGAGCCTGGTGGGCAGGGACACAGAGGGTCTGCAGAGCTGCCAAAGTCCAGGGGGCCCCGGGCACTGGTGGGGCCGCAAGCTGATCCACCCAAGTGCAGCCCCGTGACCCGAAAGCATTTCCAGTTTTCCCTCTGTCAGCAAGACCGGGTCTGGCCTGACCCTGCCCACCCCTCCCCACCGGGCAGCCAGCCCGTCCCTGCCCAGGGTCAGCCCAGGGAGAATGCCCGGACTCGTCTGCCACCGGGGGTGGGGCAATGTCTCTGCAGAGCTTGTGGCAGCGTGCAGAGGCCACCAAGCAGCACCTTTTCCAGGTCCCTGGGCAGTGGTGGCCGTGACCTTGTGATGGGCTGGAGTTTCATGGGGGGTGGGCTGGGGCTCTGCAGGGCACCCCTATGAAAAAGCACAGAGCCACCAGGCAGAAAGAACAGAAGCCCGATGTCCGGCTTCCTGTGGCTGCTCTTGTTTACCATTTTTGTGGTGCCAAGGATAAAAAGGGCACCCGAGACCGCAGCCGCAGCCACCCAACTTTTCCTCACACTCCGGGGTAACTTAGCCACCTGCCGGCCCCTTCTGGGGAGAGCTGTGCAGGATTCTGGGAGCCCGGGGTCTGGGTGAGAAGGAGCCTCCGGGAGACCTCAGAGGCTGGGGACCAGGCCACGCCTGCCGCCTGCCTCACCCTGGGCGCCAGCCCACCCGGCCCCTGCCCCCCAACCACTGATAAGGGTGTGCCCAGAGGTCAAGGGGCAAGTCTGGGGGCCCAAAGGACAGGAGAATCACCCAGGTCCCACCACAGCCATGTGAGCTCCTGTCCACTCACGAATTAATCACAGCCACTTCTCCCAAAGTTTCCCATCTGCATAGAAAAGGAGCACCCTCCCCCTCCAAGGGCACCCGGGGTGGGGGCGGGGCCTGGGACCTGCCTGGCCCCTACCGGCACCACCGAGAGGCCATGTGGGAGCCGTGCCCCACCAAGCACCCCAACAGACCCACAGAACCCCCGACTCCACACAGCCCCGCAAAGACCCCCACAGCGGCACAGCCCCCCATTTCCCCCTCAAGCCCTTGGCGTCCCACCCCATGTACCCCTCCACCAGCCGAGAGGGACAGCGGCAGAGAGCCCGAGTCCAGCGGAGGGCGGCCCCCGCCTATGATTCGGGGCGGCCCCTGCTCTCCTCCCCGCCCCCTCCCCAGCACCCCCATGGTTAACGCTGCCGTCCCGCAGGGAGTTTGGCGACACTCGGTCCCCGGGCTTTGCCGCAGGTGGACCGCACCCCACTCCCCCGCCCCCGCCCGCCCCCAGCGCCGCGACCCCCGCCCTCCCCGGCGCGCGGGCGCCGCTTCCCGCACCCGCGCCGCACGTCAAAGTTGGGGCGGCCCGGGCGGGAGCGCCCCGGCCCTGCGGCTGCCGGCTCAGCCGCTCCCCGGGAGGGAACTCCGCGCGCCCCGAGCGGCCGGCGGGCGCACCCCACGTCGGGCGAGTTGGCGGCGGCGCGGGCTCACCGGACGCGGGCAGGGCCGGCTCCCGCGGAGATGCTGCAGCGGCAGCGCGGCGCCTCCTCCTCGCGCGGAGCCAATCGCGGCCCGGGGGGGGCCGGGGCGCGGGGCCGGCCGCGCCGGGGGGAGCAGACACCGGCCCTCCCCCCGCCCGCCTGCGGCAGCGCCCACTCGGCGGGGAGGGCTCCGGGGGCGGGGAGGCGCGGGGCGGGCGCCCGGCGGGGTTGAGGGGACGCGCCTCGGCCGCGGCCGCGCACCTGGAGCCCCCTGGGCCGTGGCTGCGGGGGGCGCCCGGCACCCGCCCGGGCCGGCGAGGTCGGCGCAACGCAGAGGTCAGGGCGGAACCAAGGGGCCCGTCCCGCGGCGGGCAGACCCCGCTCCCGCCCGCGCCCACCCGCGCTCGCAGCCGCGACTCGGAGCCCCGGGCGGGTGGGGCAGGGAGGGCCGCGGGGGGCCGGGCCGGCGTGGGGCCCCCCTCGGATCAGGAGCCGCCTCACCTTGGCGGCGCTTATATACCCGGCCAAGCATCCCAAACACGCGGCCGGGCCGGGCGGCCCCCCTCGGGCAGTGCTCCCTGACCATATTTAGTCAAGCAGGGGAAAAAATAGCCTGTCAGCTGGGCCGCGGCTGGCCGGCTGGGAGCAGGGTGGGAGGCCAGCGCCATGGCCCGGCGGCCCTGGGTCCCGGCTGCCCTGCGGCCCCCTCCTGCCCTCCCCGCAGGCCTTGCCTGTCCCTGCCCTGCCAGGCCTCTGCTATTTTTAGCTTGGCCGAGTGCGAGGCACCTCTGCAGCTGGCAGGACCTCTCCCCACGCCAGCCCCTTGGGTCGGGGTGCCCCGGGGAGACCCAGGCGGCTCCCAGGGCGCCAGGCCGGGGAGGGAGACCTGCTGCCCCCTCCCGGCTCCAGCCGCCCAGGCTGCCCTCAGCCGCAGCCCCTGCAGTTCCCCCGCGGCTCTGCCCTTTGGCCCAGAATCGAATCAGGGCCCAGATCAGGCCCTGGGGAAGCCACCTGGAGTTCCGGAATCCAGAGCCAGCTCCGAGTCATGTTGGCCACAGGTCACCTTGGAGAGCCAGCAACGCTGCCTACAGTGCACCCCCACCCGGGCCCCTGCAGGCAGGGAGCACGCTGACTTGGACCCCAAATCCATGCTGCAGGTTACACTCGTGCCCCCCCATGGCAGGCCGTGACCCCAGATGGCTGCCCCTGGAGTGTGAGGCCTGGGGCTCGTGCCCAGCCACCCTACTCACCCCCCAGGACCCCACAGACCTTCCCTGCAGGGCCGGGGCCTGTGGACTGGAGTGACCCGGGCTGGAGTCATAGGGGCCACTTCATAGCAGACCAAGTGGGGGTAGGGCCGGGGGATTAGCTTCCAGGGTGAGACCACCGCATTATTCCCTAAAGCCATTTGTACCCCTTCCTGCTTCCTGGACTCAGAAAGGTGTCCCCTTGCAGTCTTGGCTCCGACAGGGTGAGGGGGACTCAGAGTCACCCAGAGCAGATGCTCCCATGCAAATTCCCCCAGTGACTGATGGTGAGGGCCTGCACCCCTTGGAGCCACAGGGCCCTGGCTCTCTGGACTTGAGGGGAGGCGGGGGCTCCCCAGAGCTCACAGGGCCACTCCTCACCTGGGAACAGCTGTGTGGGGGCCCAGGGTGAGGAGACCCAAGGCAGCAGTAGCTGATGGCTTTGGTCTCTGCGCCAGTTTGAATGAATTATGTCCCCTGAACGCCATTATCTTTGATGTCATCTTGTGCGGGCAGACGTTATCAGTGTTGATTAGATTGTAATTCTTTGAGTGTTTCCATGGAATGTGCCCCACCCAGCTGTGGGTGATGACTCTGATTGGATAATTTCCATGGAGGTGTTGGCCCGCCCATTCAGGGTGGGTCTGAATTAAAATTACTGGAGCACTATATAAGATCAGACAGCAGGAGCAAGCTGCTACAGCCAAGAGGGACTCTCTGAAGAACGCCCAGAAGCTAAGAGAGGAACTAGAGTTTGAAGATGGCCATTGAAAGCAGACCCTTGCTCCAGAGAAGCTGAGAGAGGACAAATACCCTAAGTGCAACTAAGAGTGACATTTTTGAGGAACTGCAGCCTAGAGAGGAACGTCCTGGGAGAAAGCCATTTTGAAACCAGAACTTTGGAGCAGACACCAGCCACGTGCCTTCCCAGCTAACAGAGGATTTCCAGACACCATTGGCCATCCTCCAGTGAAGGTACCCGATTGCTGATGTGTTACCTTGGACACTTTATGGCCTTAAGACTGTAACTGTGTAACCAAATAAACCCCCTTTTATAAAAGCCTATCCATCTCTGGTGTTTTGCATTCCGGCAGCATTAGCAAACTAGAACAGTCTCTCAGCCAAAAGGGACAGATGACGCAGAGGAGTGGGGCCTGGGGGGCTTCCTGGTGGAGGCAGCAGCTCACTCGATGCCGCAGCAAGAGCAGGGAGCTGGGAGGCCGGGGTGGGCATGTGCTTTGGACAGCTGCTGGCCACTCTGGTGGCTGGCAGTGTGAGGGGGACACAGTGGGAGACGGTGGGGCCCCATGCTTTACCATGAGGGGTTGGGGAACATGAGGTTCGAGGCCACTGTGTGTCCCAGCGCCTTTCTGGAAACAAAAGAGCCACTTGGCCTCCAGTGGATGGTAGGAGCTCCGCGGGTGGGAGGGGCAGCACCCCCACCCCTGCACTGCCTCCAGAGGGTCATCAGTGAGGGCTGTGGCTGCCAGGGCCCCCTGGCTGGGCACACCAGCTGGGCCTGGGGAGGCAGGGGGCAGTGTGGCACACGCCTGGGGTGCCTGTCCCCGAAACGCCCGTGAATAATGACGTGCTCCGAGGTGGTGAGCAGGAGTGGGTGTAGAGCGGAGTTCCCATCAATCACCTCGGTTAATCACCTTCAAATGGCAGCCTGGGGCTCACAGACCAGGGTGGGGGCACGGGGCCACCGCTCCCTGGGGACGGGCTGGTGCTCGCGGCTGGTTCCAAGGAAGTCCAGGGTCTCTGAGCAGCACGGCTCCAGGACAAAACCAAATGGCAGTGCACCAGCCTCGCCAGCTCAGCCGGCATTTCCTGGGTGCTGGGAAAACACAGTGTGTTCCAGAGGTTTCTACAGATGGTCTCAGGGCAGCCTGAACAGGTGGGTGTTTTGTGCCCCCACTCTGCGGAGGACATGGGGGTAAGCTGAGCTGCCCAGGCCACCCAGCCAGTGGGGGCGAGCGGGCGGGGTCCCGGGCTGGCGGATCCCCCTTGCAGCCCCCCTGGGGGCCAGAGCTGTCCCTTGTAGGCAGGACCCCATGCCCCCTGCCCAGGGCCCACCTGAGGCCTGCCCACCCCCAAAAGGTGTCCTGCGCCCTGACAGACTCGCCCGCCGCTCCCCGCACCCCAGAAGGGTGACGCCGGGCAGGCGGGTCAGCATCATTTTGTGCCGTGCAGGTGAACAAAGGTACAAACTAATGAAGGCTGACAGCCACCCTACCCTTCATTCGTTCACTCTGCAAAGAGTTATTAAGCGCGGCCGCATGCCAGGCGCCGGGCAGGACGAGGACCAGTGTGAATGACGCGGGCAAAGCCCCCGCTCTCGGGACCGGCAGTCCCCCAGCGCCGTCCGGCGGAACCTCCCGCGGTATGGAGACCCCCGCTCAGTCCCGGGCGGCTGCCCCCGGCCCCGTGTGCCTGCCGGGTTCTGGAAGTGGGCTGACGTGGCGGCACACCCGAGTCTGTGGGTTTATTTAAGTGCAGTGAATTTTAGTTGCAATCACTGCAAGTGGCCATCATTTCGGACAGTGGGAAAGAGATGATGGACAAAATTAAGTGGAGGTGTAGGAAGTGCAGGGTTGGGGGCTATGGAAGGGATGGGCAGGGCCTGGGGGTTCACAGTTCAGTGGTCAGGGAGGGCCTCTGAGGGGGAGAACAGAGCCGGAGTGAAGTTGGGGGCACAGCAGGCCAATGTGGGGGGCACGGGGTCAGGGCCCCGGCGGGGGTGCTGCCGGGCGCATCCAGCCAGAGCGAGGAGGCTGGGGTGTCCCTCTGGGGACGGGCCCTGGAGGGCTTTGGCAGGGGTGTGGCGGGGTGAGAGTGGCTGCAGGGGTGAGGGTGAGGCTGGGACGGGGCAGGAGGCCCCGCAGGGCTCAGGGGTGGTGCAGCAAAACCTGGGGCAGGGCTGAGGGCCTCTCGGGTCCTGGTTGTATTTTGGAAGCGTGGCCTGTGTGATTTGCTGCCCGGTGGACAGGGTCATGAAGAAAGAGCTTTGGGGAGACCTGAAACCTGGGGGGGTGGGGACAAGTGCCTTTTGCCGGAAGGAGAGGTCGGGGTGGGGGAGGAACTAACGTGAAAGAGCTTTCTCAGCCCACTTTCCAGGTGGGGAAACTAAGGCTAGATAAAGGCCCTTGCCCAGCACACTCCTAGGGACGGCCGCTGAGCACCCCAACCCGCCCTGCTGCCTCCTCCTGGTTGGGGATCCCACGCCACCCCCAGGACAGGGCAGAGGAGCGGGGCCTGGAAACCTGGACACCGAGGGAAGGAACAGTGGGTGGGGTCCCCAGCTGGTTCCGAGAGGCGACCCTCTGTCCCGGACGGCGGGAGAACAGCCCCGTCCCTCACTGGAGCAGGAGAAACCTGAGGCAGCTCGGCGGCAGGACTTCCCAGGGCCGGCGGGGGGCGCGGCTGCAGTGAGGGGCCTGGGAGCTGGTTAGTGGAGGCACGTACAGACCACCTCGCCCCAAGGGGGGCCGGGGCCTCTGGGCTGGGCGGAGGGGGCGGCTGCGCTGTGAGCCGGGTTCCGGGAAGCCGAGGATGTAATGGAGCCGTGCGCCTGGGCCTCGGGGAGCAGTGGCTTCTCGCTGGCAGCGTCGTTTCCAGAAGCTCAGTCCCAGGGGGTGCGGGGGGCAGCAGCTGAGCTGGGGCTGGGGGGCTGGGGGGCTGTGGACAGAGGGGCAGAGCACCCGGGAAAGAGCCTGCCCCAATTCTGGGTTCAAGTCACACCCTCCAGCTGCCGCGGAGGGACCTCGGTGCACCCCTTGGTGGGTGGGGGTGGGGTGGGGGGTGGAAAAGAGGATAAAAGTGCCCCCCGAAGTGTCTGTCCCAGAGCACCAACCATGGCCGCGTGTCCCCCTGCACCTTGGCGGTGGCTCAGGGCCGCTGTTTCCCAGAGCCCTTGGTGGGAGACGACCAGAAGCTCCCGCTGGAGACACTCCGACGTGGGGTCCAGGGACAGGCTGCGATCCGGCCCTGGCCGCCCGGGAAGTGGGGCCCCGCCCTGGGGAGTGGAGGTGGCCCGTGACTGAGCGAATGTCCGCCACCCCCATGCCTCCCGGCTGTCCTGCTGCGGTGGTGGCACGGCTGTCAGAGAGGGCCCTGGGGTAGCAGGAAGGCACTGCCGAGCCTGGGCCCGGGTTCGAGTCCTGCCACCACTTGGCAGCACAGCCAGGGCTGTCTTCCCACTTCGCTGGGCCTCAGCCTCCTCCCCATAAGGTGGGCCTGAGACCCCCCCTTGACGGCGCTGGTAAGGGGGCCCCTAGCTGAGGCCCAAGGGAGAGTCTAATGTTGCAGTGCTGTTTTCCCTGACTTCAAAGCTTATCATAAATTCACGGTGGCCAAAACAGCATGGTATTGGCACAAAGATAGCAATATCGAGCAATGGAATTGAACTGAGAGTTCAGAAATAGACCCTCAGATCTATGGTCAACTGATCTTTGATAAGGCCCCAAAATTCACTGAGCTGGGACAGAACAGTCTTTTCAACACATGGGGCTGGGAGAAATGGATGTCCATATCCAAAAGAATGAAAGAGGACCCTACCTCACACCCTGTACAAAAATTAACTCAAAATGGATAAAAGACCTAAATAGAAGAGCCAGTACCATAAAACTCCCAGAAGAAAATATAGGGAAACGTCTTCAAGACCTAGTGAAAGGAGGTGGTTTCTTAGCCCTTATACCCAGATAAATAGATAAATGGGATCTCCTCAAGGCTGAACACTTCTGTGCTTCAAAGGACTTTATCAAAAAAGTAAAGAGGTAGCCAACTCCACAGGAGAGAGTATTTGCTAACCATTTATCTGATAAGGGTATGGTATCTGTTATATATAAAGAAATCCTACAACACAACAATAAGAGGACAAACAACCCAATTATAAAATGGGCAAAAGATATGAATAGGCATTTTTCCAAAGAGGAAATGCAAATGGCTAAAACAGCACATGCAAAGACATTCATCTTCATTAGCTAATAGGGAGATGCAAATCAAAACCACACTGAGATATCATCTCACACCAATGAGAATGGCTGCCATTAAACAAACAAGAAACAATAAATGCTGGAGAGGATGTGGAGAAATTGGAACTCTTATTCACTGCTGGTGGGACTGTAAAATGGTGCAGCTGCTGTGGGAGACAGTCTGGTGGTTCCTCAGAAAACTACATATTGAGTTGTGCCACCACCCGGCTAATTCCACTACTCAGCATATACACGGAAGATCTGAAAGCAACAGTGACAAGAACAGACATTTGCACACCGATCTTCATGGCAGCATTGTTCACAATTGCCAAAAGATGGAAACAGCCCAAGTGTCCATCAACAGATGAGTGGATAAACAAAATGTGGTCCATGCACACGGTGGAATATTATGGGCAGTGAGAAGGAACGAGGTCCTGAAACATGACAACATGGATGAACCTTGAGGACATAACGTGGAGTGAAATAAGCCAGACACAAAAGGACAGCTAGTGTATAATTTCACTAATATGAACCACTTAGAAAATAAAAACTCAGTATTAAAACGTAGACTATAAGGAACCTAGAGATAGACAGAAGCTAGAGAAGGGGGAGCGGTTACCTAATACATACAGAATTGTTAACAAGCTTAAAGTTAAATGTTTGGGAATGGGTAGAGGTGGTGGTAGCTCGTTATTGGGATTGTAAGTAGTAGTGCTGTACTGTAGGTGAATTTGATTGAAAGGGGTTGTTTAAAGTCATGTATGTCACTGATTAACACTACAAATATAAATAAGCTCTTGCACGAACTACTACAAATTAAAAAAAATAATAGAGGGGTATATGGGAAAAGCATAGCTATTGAAAACTATGGACTATAGCTAATAGTAGTATTTTAATATTCTTTCATCAGCAGTAACAAATTTACCATACCAATGCTATGGGTCAATAATAGGTGGGGATAAGAGGTATGGGAAGGTTTGGATTTTATTTTTTATTCATATTTCTGTTCCGGATTAATGCAAATGTTCTAAAATTGATCGTGGGGACGTATGCACAACTATGTGATGGTACAGTGAGTCAGTGATTGTATGCTTTGGATGGTTGGTGAATATATCTTAACAAAATAGAAAAAAAAAATTAACACACACACACGAAACTGCTTGTGTGGAGTTGTGTGTGTGGCTAGGGGAAGGACCCAGACCCCCCAGAATCTGTTCCTTACTTACCTTTGGGACTTTTACCACCTGTTTCTGGTGCTCAGAGTATCTATCGAATGAATGGATCAATCAATCAATTGATCGATGGATTGATCAACCACTAGACTAGGCGGGGGCTGTGGGCAGCACGGGGGCCGGGGTACGGCAGGAACCACATTGATGTGGCTTTGTCTTGAGGGGCGGGGGTTTGGGGGGGTCGGGACCTCTGTCCGAGGAGGATGCCAGAGGGACAAGTGCCCTTGGCTCAGAGGACAGGGCACCCACCCAGTGCCCACCTCTCCAGGGGACAGTTGCCCCCAACCCCAGCATGAGCAGCAGCGGCTGTGATGTTGTCAGCCCCCTGGACCCCTGCCCTGTTCACCAGGGCATGTCTGTGGGGTCCCAACCTGCAGTCACTGTCACCTGGGGTCCTGGAGCTGGGGGAGCCCTCAGGGTCCGCAATGCCCAGAGAGGGCAACCCCCGACCCTGGACACAGGCCTGACTCGCCTCTGCTCGGGCACAGTAGACACGTGACAGGAGAGGGCACCTCATTTATCCCCCCAGGGGACGGGGAGGGGGGACCTGACCAAAGCTTGTGGCCACTGCCTGGCCAGTCATGGAGGCCCTGTCCCCCCATCCCCTGCAACCCCCATGCAGGACTTGGGGCTGGAGACCCACCCACCCTCCAGCCCCCGCAGATCACTGCCCGCCCCCAGCTTCCGTGCCTCCTCTGGGAAACGGGACTGTGTGGCCTGCAGAGCTCACCTGTGTGCACCTGCAGGGTGGGGTGCCCCATCGCCTTCCTACCTCCGCTGGTCTCCTGGGTCCCCATCCCGCCCCCATGGGAAGTGCAGGCCCCGCCCCTGCACTGTCGGAATTGGCCTTTCCATCCCTGAGACTGAGACTGACTTCCTCCTCCTCCAGGAAGCCCTCTGGGTCACTCCCCAACCCCCTGACCTCTCTCTGATTGTGGAGCTGAGCCTGTAGGCCCTCAGGGGCTGGCCTGCGGGGAAGAGCTGGACGCTCCAATGGTCTGGTTTCAGGGGCCATGGCAGCCCCAGCCTTGACTTTCTTGGGGACACTGCCACCTCGAGCCTTCGTCGTGGGCCTGAGCTGCCTTCACCTTCCACCTCCACCCGCTGCAGCCGGGTCGGCCCCACTTTCCAGGGCTTGTCAGCAGCGGGGCTGGACCAGGACCCACCCACGCCCTCCGGAGACTTGAGGACCCTGGCGGCACTGCTCTGTCCATGAGTCTTTAAAACAAGACCTTGGTTTTATTTCTTAAATTTGGTTGTGCTTTTAGACAGCGGCCCCCACATTCTCTGTGGTGGCCTCTCCCACGTAAGATAAGCCGCACCCATTAAAAAATGGGCCAAAGACTTGAACAGACGTTTCCCCAAAGAAGACATGCGAATGGCCAATAGGCCCAGGAAAAGGCGCTCAGCATCCTCAGGCGTCAGGGAAATGCTAATTAAGACCACCGTGAGATGCCCACTTGCATCCCCACAAGGGCTACAATGAAAAACACAGGCGGTAGATACAAAGAGGGTAGAGATCGGCCATTTGATACTGAAGGACTACAGAATGTTCAGCAGGATTGATTGAATAGATCCAGAAATAGATAACATAATACTGTGTGATGGTAGCACAATAGTGTAACTACACTGAACAAAGCTGTCCATGAGTAAAGCTGAAAGAGGTGGGCTAGAAGCATGTGTGACACCTGAGGTAAAGACAGAAGATAAAGACTGGGACTGTTTAACTTAGCAAAAACTTGAGTGGTCAATGATTGTGACTAAGTGTACAAATATAAAACTGTTCTTGCATGTGGGAGAACAAATGACTGTCAACCATGCAGAGTGTTGGAAAGGGGATGGTGTGCCAGTTTGAATGTATTATGTCCCCCCAAAAGCCATTATCTTTGATGTAATCTTGTGTGAGCAAACCTATCAGTGTTAATTAGATTGTAATTCTTTGAGTATTTCGATGGAGATGCACCCCACCCAACTGTGGGTGGTGACACTGATTGGATAATTTCCATGGAGGTGATGGCCCGCCCATTCAGGGTGGGTCTGAATTAAATTACTGGAGCACTATATAAGATCAGACAGAAGGAGCGAGCTTGCTACAGCTAAGAGGGACACTTTGAAGAAAGCACAGGAGCTGCAGATGAGAGACAGTTTGAAGACGGCCATTGAAAGCAGACTCTTGCTCTGGAGAAGCTGAGAGAGGACAAACACCCCAAGTGCAACTAAGAGTGACATTTTTGAGGAACTGCAGCTTAGAGAGAAACGTCCTGGGAGAAAGCCATTTTGAAACCAGAACTTTGGAGCAGACGCCAGCCATGTGCCTTCCCAGCTAGCAGGTTTTCCAAATGCCATTGACCATCCTCCAGTGAAGGTACCCGATTGCTGATGTGTTACCTTGGACACTTTATGGCCTTAAGACTGTAACTGTGTAACCAAATAAACCCCCTTTATAAAAGCCGATCCATTTCTGGTGTTTTGCATTCCAGCAGCATTAGCAAACTAGCACAGATGGTATTGGTGAAAAAGATATAATGGAAGCAAACTGGAGTCTATGGTCAACAGTAACATTGTAATATGCTTCCATTAAATGTAACAAAGGCAATATACCAAAGCCAAATGTGTATGAGAGGGGGATATAAGGGAGGGATATAGGATTCTTGGTAGTGGTGGTGTTGTCTGACTCTACTATTGTATTGTATGATATTTTATTTTTCTTTTTATTATCTTTTTTATTATTCATTTAAAGAAACAAAAAAAATTTTTTTGTAGTAATCAATATGTTCAAGTGTTAACTGTAGTGATAAACGCACACTACATGATACTGTGAACAACTGATTGTACACTATGGATAATTGTATGGTATGTGAATATAGCTCTATAAAATTGTAGGAAGAAATATAAATAGAGATAAAAGTGCTGGAGAAAACATGGAGAAAGGGATGTAACTTATTTACTGTTGATAGGGAGGCAGAATGGTGTAGCCTTTCTGGAGGTCACTGTGGTGGTTCCACAAGAAGCTAACAATGTGGGAGCCATAAGGTCCTGCAACCTCATTAGGGGGCATTTACTTGGAGGATCTGAGAGCAGGGACATGAATGGACATTTGCACACTGGTGTTTATGGAGGCAGTGTGCATGATTTGCAATTGGTGGAGGTGGCCTAAGGGTACATGGCTGAGGAACAGAATGGTGAATGGCGGTGCATGCATGCAGTCTACAGTGTGTAAACCCAGAATTGAATCTTAGAGCACAGCCTAACAGGGAAACTGTTATTGTAATGGTCCCTAGATTGTAAGCTCTTATAGCAGTCACATCTGCTCCTGAATTGTAATGGTTATCTCCAAATCCTGAGATGCTGATCCCTTTGTGTATAACCTGGTAGGTCTCTGGAACTTTGGGTATCTGTGTGACACTTGAAACTCAGAGCTAGAGCTTGGCAGATATGAGTGTCAGTATTAACGCATACAGCAACTGTTAAAAAAGCTGAAAAAGCATCCAGACTTCAATTAGAGATATGAATAAAGCAGATGTGGTTAGGACTAGGCAAATCAGGCCAAAGGGTAAAGGATGATACTGATTGTGTTTTAAAACTTCGACTTCTTTGTGAGACCAAGGGAGAGATGTTTATTTGGTGCAGGATATATATCTTCTAAACAATTTAACTCATACAGTTTGTTCAAATACCATGAGTACATGGAACTTTGTATAGGAAGTGAGACCTGATAGGTTTGTACAGGTTGGTGTGAAATAGTGACACATTCCAAAGTAATTTGGGGAGAGAATAAAAATATATATGCAGAGCCTCCCTGAGGAGTTGGAAGAAGGTACGGAAGGATTGGGCTTCCTCGCCTGGATGGTTGCAGATGTTCTCACAGACACTGGGGACTGGTGTTTGATGTGCTGAGCCCTCTATCATGGGACTTGCCCCTATGAAGCTTGTTACTGCAAAGGGGAGGCTAAACCTGCTTATAATTGTGCCTAAGAATCCCCCTGAGTGCCTCCTTGTTGCTCAGATGTGGCCTCTCTCTCTAGATAAGCCAACTCGACAGGTGAACCCACTGCCCTCCCCACTACATAGGATCTGACTCCCAGGGCTGTAGATCTCCCTGGCAATGCAGGATATGACTCCCAGGGAGGAATCTGGACCCGGCATCATGGGACTGAGACTATCTTCTTGACCAAAAGTGGGATGCAAAATGAAACAAAATAAAGTTTCAGTGACTGAGAGATTCCAAATGGAGTTAAGAGGTCACTCTGGTGGATATTCTTATGCACTATATAGATAACACTTTTTAGGTTTTAATATATTAGAATAGCTAGAAGTAAATACCTGAAACTATCAAACTGCAACCCAGTAGCCTTGACTCTTGAAGATGAGTGTATAACAATGTAGTTTACAAGGGGTGACAGCGTGATTGTGAAAACCTTGTGGATCACACTCCCTTTATCCAGTGTATGGATGGATGAGTAGAAAAATGGGGACAAAAACTAAATGAAAAATAGGGTGGGATGGGGGATGGTTTGGGTGTTCTTTTTTACTTTTTTATTCTTATTCTGATTCTTTCTGATGTAAGGAAAATGTTCACAAATAGATTGTGGTGATGAATGCACAGCTGTATGATAGTGCTGTGAGCAGTTGATTGTCTACCATGGATGATTGTATGGTCTGTGAATATATCTCAATAAAACTGAATTTAAAAAATAAAGCACGGGCAGCAGTGCGTGTGGGTGAGGTGTGCAGGTACAGGAGCCCCGTGTCTTGCTGGTGGGAATGGAAAAGGGAGCAGCCGCTGTAGAGGACACTCGAGCGGTTCCTCAAAACGTGAAGCCGGGTGACCCAGCAACCGCACGCCCAGCGCCCGCCCGGAGAATGGAGACCCGGGCCCGCCGCGGGCACACGTGCATCCCTGCAGCGTCGCTCCCAGTTGCCGAGGGGCGCAGTGACCCCGGGCCCTCCGCGGACGGCCGGGCCAGCCGTGCACTAGTCCGGACGGTGGAATATTGTCCAGCTGTAACAAGGAACAACGCCGTGCAGGGCCACGACACGGGGGGCCTTGCAGACGTTACGTTCGGTGGGAGAAGCCGGGTCCAACGTGATAGATCTCGCGTGATTCCATTTATAGGAAATGTCCGGAACAGGTAAATCCAGGGATACGGAAAGCAGATGGGTGGCTGCCGGGGGCGAGGGTGGGAAAGGGGTGCTAATGGTTGTGGGTTTCCTTTGGGGTGCTGAAAATGTTTGGGAATTAGATCGAGGTGACGGTTACAAAACATCGTGAATGTGCTAAATGCCGCTGAAGTATATACGTTAAAATGGTCAATTTTTTAAAAATAAGCTCAGCTCCGAGTCGGGCCGCAGCTCTCCCCCCACGGACCCACCCCGTCGGGGCTGCCCGGCCCTGGGCATGGGGCTTCCTGGAGACCTGCCCTTTGGGTCTCCACCTTCACGCCCCCTGACCCCCCGGCCGCCGTTCCCTGCCTGGCTGAGGGGGGCCTTCCCAGAGCCCCAGATTCGGCTCAGTTGGGGGCTGTGAAGCACCTTCCGGTTCACACATCCGACACTGCCAGCTGCAGGAACATTCCCTGCGAGGTCCGCAGACCAATCCCACCCCCCACCCCCAAGAGGCCCCCACCTTCATGCTGGAAATGGAGGACTTGTTCCTGCCCCTTGAGACGGGAGTGCGGCCCGGGCTCTCCAGGTGCTTACGGGTCCTGGAGGGCCTGAGGGGCTGCGAGGAGGAAGCTGAGGCTGGAGTGAGGCACAGGGGGTTCCTGAGCCAAGGCGCCTCCACACGGGCTCTTCCTGGAGCCTCCAGGAGGGACAGCCCTACTGATACCCGGCGTTAACCCCAGGAGACCCGTTTCGGGCTTCCGAGCTCCAGGGCCATAAGAGGAGGCCCGTGCGGAGTTGTGGCCCATGGCGGCCTGTGGCGGCCCGTGGCAGTCTGTGGGGACAGCTGCTGGCATCTCCCAGCTCTGTGCTTTCCCATCTGCACCTTGGGAGAGCTGGGCAAGCTGGCCCTGGGGTCAGCGGGGGCTCCCTGGATGTGGGGGCTTCTGGGCGTGAGGCTGGGTGGACGTGGAACGGCAGACCCTCGGGGACCCAGCACCCAGCCCCCTTGGCGAAAGCGGCAGTCATGGAGCAGAGCCATGTGGGGTGACAGACAGGACATGGGGCTGGCTCGGCCCACCGCCCTGCCGAGGCTCTGGTGCCAGCACTGCTTGGCGGAGGCATCCACCGCGGACACCTCACCAGACACCGGGACATGGCTGAGCTCAGGGTGACGAGAGGACATGGTCACCAGCCCAAGGCACAGCAGGGAGCCTGGAGGGCACCCCGGAAAGCCATCACGGTGAATTCAGCAGGCACCTCCAAGCCAGCGGGGGCCACAGGCCCTCAGCCGAGCACCTCCTGTGCCCACCCCAGCCCGGCACCAGGTGTCTCAGGGCAGCCTCAAGGCTGGCAGAGCTGCACCCATGGGTGACAGGCCCATGGGCTCAGAGCTCACCTCACCAACCGCCAGCCCCCAAACATGAACCAACGTGTGTGCGTCACCCTGATGCCCGCAAAGGCAGCCCTAACGGCGTCGTTGCCACCCTGTCAGCGGTGCGCACATGGTGGTCCTGCAGGTGTCGGGGAGAGGGGGATGGACACTGCACCCATCCAGCATGGAGCCAGGGGTCGCACTTGGAGTTCCCCAAATGCCCCAGCATCGTGGGGGTGGGGCATCGAATACGGGGTGCTGCCCGGGAAACTGCATTGTAACGAGCTTCTCACGGAATCCCAACAAGGCCCCCAGGAGAGGGTCTGAGGCAGCGGATGTGAAGTCACACTTCGGATAATGTGGGACACAGGGGAGGGGTCCTGGCCCTGGCCGCAAGCTCTGGGAGAAGCCCCCAGCCTGGGCTGCCGGGGACCCCTCTGTCCAGCCCCTCATGGTGCGACCAGCTCTTCTGACCCCAGCAGGCTCGTGCCCACTCTACCGGCTTCCTGTCGCCAACCCCGCGCTCAGGGGCTGTCCCAGACGCTCCCCCAACCCACCCTGGAGCCTGTGTGGAGGAAAAGGGGTGCCGGTAATTGCAAGGCCCTGGCGGGAGTGGGGTGAGGCTGGGGGTCCCCAGCTTGTGTCCCGGGCGAGGCCTGCGGCCACCTTCTGTCCTTACCTTCTGTACGTACCTGTCGTCACCTTCCTCCCAGGGAACCATCTCAAGTGCCTACAGGGACGGTTCCCTCCGGAGTTTACCCTTCAGTGAACACAGATTTCTTCTCTGTCATTGACCACAGCAGCTTTCTCATCGGGGTCCCCCAGCTGCTCAGAGGTCCCCACAGTCCCCGGCACCCCGTGAACCAGCCTGGGCCTCCGGGATCCTCCAACTGGGAGGTGGCTGGAGCACGCCGGTGCCTTTGCTCACCTGCCCGGTGGCCCCCTTCAGCCTCCCAGCTGGGCCCCCACCTGTGCCCACTCCACATGTGCCTGGGGGCCCCTCGCGCCAGCCCCCAGAGGGACGTGCAGAAGTGGGGGGCACAGTTCTTCTCTGAAAGACACCTCAGTGGCGGGCTTCCCACAGGTCTGGCCGAGGGAGGGGAGCCAGGTGGTCCTCTCAGACCCCCTACGGTCAGCAGTGCCCCAGGGCTGCCCTCCAGAGGGGGACATGGTGAGGGTGGAACCCCGAAGACCAGGGGCGGCCACAGTTGCTGGGATTTCTGGGAATGAAATCTCTCTCTCTCTGAGTGCCCCAGGCCTGGGCGATGCTACTCAGCTCCTCACCCTTAACCTCTGCTCCCCCAAGTGCCTCCCCCCATTTTGCTCCTGCCCTGGTGAATCTGCTGATTGTCTAGAAACAAAAGCTATCAGGGCCTAGAGGCCGGCCACAGTCTCGGGGCCTGGAGAGCATTCTGCCTTCTTGATAAACACAGATTTTTCTTACATTGAAAGCCACCTACATCATCTACAAACAGCCTTTCCCAAAAGCGGGGAGCATCAGACTTGTAATGTTACTTGTTGTTTTTATCCACCCATCCATCCATCCACCTCCCATCCATACACCCATCCATCCACCCATCCACCCATCCTCCCATCCATCCACCCCCATCCATCCGTCCATCCATCCATCCACCCATCCACCCATCCACCCATCCATCCACCCATCCACCCATCCATCCATCCACCCATCCATCCATTCATCCATCCATCCATCCATCTATCCATCCACCCATCTATCCATACATCCTTCCACCCATCTGTTCCGGTTCACTAAAGCTGCTGTTACACAAAATGCCAGAAACGGATTGGCTTTTATAAAGGGGATTTATTAGGTTATAAATTTATAGTTCTAAGGCCATAAAAGTGTCCAACTAAGGCATAACAAGAAGATACCTTCACTGAACAAAAGCTGATGGCATATGGATCACCTCTGTCAGCTGGGAAGGCACATGGCTGGTGTTTGCTTGTCCTTTGCTCCCAGGTTCTGGTTTCCAAATGGCTTTCTCCAAAATGTCTCTGGGCTTCTGTCTCTCCTAGCTTCTCTCTCTCAGTCTCTGTGCATCCTTGCTTGTCCTCCCAGGGCATTTTGTTCTAAGTATCTGGGGGGTCCTCTCTTAGCTTCTCCAGGGTAAACTCTGGGCTTCATCTCTCAGCTTAGCATCTCCAGACGTCCTTCTGTCTGCATCTCCAAATGTTTGGGACTGTGATGGCCCCTGAGCTCTCTTAAGGACTCTAGTGATCTAATCAAGACCCACCTTGAATGGGCGGGGTCACACCTCCATGGAAATAATCTAATCAAAAGGTCTCACCTGCAGTTGAGTGGGTCTCATCTCCATGGAAACAACCTGATCAACAGATCCCACTCATAATATGTCTGCCCCACAAGATTGGATTAAAAGAACATGGCTGTATCTTTCTGTTGAAATTACTTTTATTGTTATATCATGTTATATCATGATTTATTCTAATAAAACATCTTAATAAAAAAAAAAAGAATGTGGCTTTTCTGGGGGACATAGTAGATCCAAACCAGCATACCTTCCATCCACCCATCCACCTACCCATCCAGCCATTCCCCCATGAGCCCCCTTCCATCCATGTACCCACCTACACACCCACCCACCCATAAATCAGGACACCCGCTGAATGTGTCCTGAGCACCGTGGGGCCTGCCGTATGCTGGGACAAAGTATGAACGGGCACAGGGTCTGGAGCCCGGAGACTTCTGCCTGAACCCCACCCCCCACCCCCCAGCAGCCTTGCTGAGGTTTTCCCCGTCCATGTGTTGGGGCTGTTCGGGGCCTGCTGTAGAGTAGGACCAGCCCTGTCCCCCAAGAGCTCTCTCACAACCAGCAACTGCACTGCAATGGGCTGTGCACTCCATGGGGGTGCGCAGTGCAGGCCAGACAGAGGCAGGGACATCTAGCCCCCCAGGGGCATGGAGGGCTTCCTGCATGGGGGTGTCTGTGGGCCCAGGTTAGGTGCATCCTTTCCCTGGAGGGGCAGGGGTCCGGAGCCCTCCTGGGCCTGTTGGGGCTAGGGGCACCCTCAGGTCCCCTCTCCAGTCCCCGGCAAGGCCAGGAGCCTCAGGACCTGGGGTGCAGCCCCAGCCTGGAGCCCCCTCCCCGCCAAGCCAGCCCAGGACCAATCCCATCTGGCCCCAGCTCCTCCTCAGGCTCTTTGGACACAGCTGGGGGTGGAGGCAACCTTGGCGTCCGACCAGGACCCTTCGGGGGGCTGACGTCAGTGTGGGCTCCTCTCCTCAGCCGGCACCTGTTGGGCAAATCCAAGAATAGTCTTTTCAAGAAGCCGGTTTGGTTGGATGATCTGGAGAGTTCTAGAGAGAAGAGAGGGGGCCCCCTGATCCCTGAGCCACCAGTCACACTCCTCTGTGATCCCCTTTAGGCCTCGGGGCTGGGGGCAGTAAGTGCCCTGAGCTGGAGGCCGCCCTCACCACGTGGCCGAGGCGAGCAGCTTCTCCCCGGGCCTCAATGTCCCCCGCCCCCCGACAACGAGGCGGGTTCCCACCTCCCCTTCTGCAGCTGGGTTGTGACCCAAGGCGCAGGCTCCCCTGACAAGCAGGACAGAGCCTCAAAGGCACGTGACTCACAGCTCAGGACACCCCAGGCCTCATCCACCACAACCAGGGCTGCCTCCATCCCACCCCGGGCCCACACCCCTCCCCAGAGCATGGCCCCCACCCAACACTGGACCCTCCCTGGAGCCCCCTCCCTGGCACACAGCAGGTGCTCACAAGTCTCACTGGGTGGGCAGTGGGAGAGTGAGGGCATGAGGCTGCTCCCCCCACCTGGGTCCCCTGCTCATTCCCACCCACAGGGCTGAGGGCCGCCCCACCTCTCTCTGACCCTCCCCAACCCCTCCTCTGGCCCCAAGAGCCCCCTCCGGGCGCCTTGCCAGGCTGGAGACAGGACAGGAACACCTTCCCCGGGCTGGGGTCCCACGGAGCGGGGGCAAACACAACTACCATCAAATCTCGTCCTTCCTCAAGGGGTGCCTGGGGGGGATCCGGGGGGTCCCCCCCTCCATAAGGTAGGGGCTGCACGCTGTGCAGGTGAGGAGAAGGGGGCAGGGGATTCATGCAGACCAGCGTCACCTCATCCCCCCTATACCCCAACTGCCTCCGGAGCCACCTCCTTGTTGGCCTCCACCGCCTCCCCAGCATTTTCTAGGGACTGACTTGAGCGTTCAGAAGTTTAAAGAGAACTCTCCTCCCCTCCTCTCCCTCCTTACACGCTGCCCTGACTCTGCCCCGTCCACTGGGTGACAGCGACCGGGGTCCCCCGAGGACAGGGGCACAGCCCAGGGTCTCCCCGCGCAGCTCAGGCCCCACCTCGGGCTGCCCATCCCATCCGCTGCCCTGGGGGGCAGTCAGGGTCCCGGCTGCTTGCCCCCCTGCCGTGCGGAGAGCCCAGCTGCCCTCACACCCGCCGGCTGCAGCCCCCGCCCAGGGCACCTGCGGCAAATGCTCACGTCTTGGGACCCCCGAGTCCCTCCATGAGGGTCAGGGAGCAGCGTCACCGCCACAGCCACACCTGTGGGGGGCACTCGGGTCAGCCAGGGGGGCTGTTTAATCAGCCCCTTGAGAGGACGTCCATGCACCCCTTAGAGCCTCCAGGTGACCAGTCTGGGCAGTAGGGGAGGTCCCCACCGGCCCAGCCCGGGCCCTGATCCACCAGGAGCGGTGGGGACACACGGGGAGGGGAGGCAGCCATGGCCCCTGCTGGTGGCCGCCTGTACCCAGAGCTGTCAGGGCTGAAGGACGCGGACGCCTCTGTTTTCCGCAGCCGCCCCGCCGCCCCGTGCTCCTGAGCCCCTCTCTGAGTCCTCCCCCCGAGATCGGGAGGGGGGGTCCCAAACCCCTCCCCGCTGCACAGCACACGTTTGCTGCGTTTCGGGCCTCCGTGTCTGTCTTTATTCTTTGGGGAGCTCCCTGGGGTCCTGGGGGGTCCTTCCTCCTGCCGTGAGAAGTGCTGGGGGCCGGGGAAGGGCGCCTCGCCCTCTCAGAGCCGTGTCTGTGGCTGGTGCGGGGCCCCGGCCGGACTTCCCGGCCCTTCCCGGCTGCAGGCGCCTCGCGAACTCCCACGGGGCCGTGAGGACCGAGCGAGGCAGGTGGCACAAGCTCCCTTTCGGACGGGAAGGTGTTTCCCCGATTTCCAGGCCCTGCCGCCTGGGGGGCAGTCAAGGGATCAGGGGCCCCAGAGGGGCAGGTTTGAAGTGGAGACCTGCTGGGTGATTGCTGGAACCTTCCTGCCCCGGAAGGGCCCAGAGCCGCCCGCCTGCTCTGCAGAGCCCGGGGGCCCCGGGTGAGTGGCAGCTCAGGCCGCGCCTGCCCCCTGCCCCTGTGGTGCCTTCCATAGCGGCCTGGGGGCGACAGCCCTCACCTCACTCCCTGCAGACGAGCGTCTCTTGGCCTCCCACTCCCCAGGCGGTTGGGGGCAGGGGTCCGAGGCGGCAAAACGAGGATCACAGAAGGCGTCACCCTAAAAACACCCTCCCCAGCACACACACTGTCTCTGAGCAAGGCCTCCCCGTGGGGTCACCACCGCACCCCAGCTCCAAAGGCTAAGGCACGTTCTGTGCCCCCACCCTGGGCTGCGGCCCACCTATCCTGGTCCCCAAGGGGGCCCCCAGACCCCGGTTGCTATGACAAAGGTTGAGAAGCCCCTCGCTCAGCCCTGATGGGCCTGGGCCCCTCCCAGCTGGACCTCCAGAAGCACTGGCCCCCTTTGCTGGCACCGACGGAAGGCCTGGGCACCCATTTGCTCCTTACGGGGTGCAGACACGTGAGCCCTGCCCGGGCTTCAGGGGCCCGCGCCATGCAGGGCATGGGGGGAGGAAGGGGCTTCTATCTCCCCAGGACCACGCTCACACCCCACACCTCACTGGCCTCTCCTCCGGGGCTGCCGAAAACTAGATCCACTCCAGCCGCAGGGCCCTCTGGCTCCCCTCCCCCAGCCCCCACCTGCAGCTCCCCTCCCCCACAGCCCCCGCCTGCAGCTCCCCTCCCCCACAGCCCCCACCTGCAGCTCCCCTCCCCCAGCCCCCGCCTGCAGCTCCCCTCCCCCAGCCCCCGCCTGCAGCTCCCCTGCCCCCCAGCCCCCGCCTGCAGCTCCCCTCCCCCACAGCCCCTGCCTGCAGCTCCCCTCCCCCAGCCCCCACCTGCAGCTCCCCCCCAGCCCCCGCCTGCAGCTCCCCTCCCCACAGCTCCCCACCTGCAGCTCCCCTCCCCCAGCCCCCACCTGCAGCTCCCCTCCCCCAGCCCCCGCCTGCAGCTCCCCTCCCCACAGCTCCCCACCTGCAGCTCCCCTCCCCCAACACCCCCCACAGCACTCCACCCCCCACACTGGAGCAGCCCCTCACCCCCAGTCTCCATTGCAGAGCCCACCCCTGCCCTGAGAGACTCAGCATCCCCCCCACCTTCAGAGGGAGTGGGTGCTGGGCTCTGCCTCCCTCATCCCTCCTACCCAGCCACGCTGCCCGGGCCCCACGAGGGCTGCAGAGACCTCAAATGCCCACCTCCTGCTCTGCCCCCACAGCGCCTCTTCCCTCCCCCAGTTGGGCTGTCTGTGCTCATGGCTGGCCCCAGGGGGCCCCAGGGGGCCGCGTCCACCCGGGGAGGGCCCCAACACCTGGGAGGGCAGTGAATTGTGTGTCAAAGGGATGCCCATGTGCCTGGGGGTGCAGAGATGCTTTGGGGGGGTCCTCCACCCCCCCCACTACCTCCGGGTGGTCTCTGGCGAGAGCCTCCCAGGGCACCTTCCCCCAGGCATCCACTCAGAGCCCACGGGGCGAGCACGCGTTCCCAGGGAAGGGGGCTCCCCGGGCTGGGACCTGCAGGGGCCGAGGGCGAGTTCAGGAGGGGGTGGCTCCCCGCTCGGCAGCGTGCAAGCCCCCAGTGCATCTGCACCCCAGAGCAGCCGCCCACGAGCCGCGCCTGGCTGAAGCGTGGCCAGTGCTTACTGAGTGCCCGCTGGATGCCACCGTGCGGACCACCCTCACCACCTTCACAGCAAGCCCGTTTCAGAGAGGAGGGGCGGGCGGCCCCGGAGACTCCTGGCTCGGACAAGGACCCCCTCGGACGTGCGTCCCACCCTGAGCTCCCCCGGGCGGCCCTCCCCGGCCCGGCCTCCGCGTCCCCGACAGAGAGCCCGGGCGCATCGACTGGCTGAAAGGTGAAACCTGAAATGGTCCCAGTTGCCGGGAAACAGGGTTTTCAATCGTTTGGGCAGCGGAAGCCGAGGGGCCGCAGCGCTTTGATCCATAACAACTGCAAAGGCAGCTCCAGGGAGGAGATGGATGGGGGCCAGCAGGAAGCTGGGGGTCTCTCCTCCCGGAGCCCAGGCCCCTTGGCCCCCCAGCCCCGCCCCAGCCCTCAGCCTCGGCCACTGGCCGGGGACGCAGCCCACGGCCTCTGTTGGGGTGACTCAGGCAGCTCCAAATCCCCAGCTCCGCCTTTCCTTGCTGCAAGCCCTTGGGCAGGTGGCTCCCACCCTCCGTGCCTCGGTTTCCCTGGAATGAAGATGACACCCGCGGGGGCCGTGCAGCCCGGCTGAGCCAAGGCGGGAAAGCTGGAGGAGGAGCACCGGGCAGGGAGGGGCGCCCGCCTATTCCCGGGAAAGCAGCTTCCAGGAAAACGCCCCCAAACACGGGGGGTCTGTTCCAGCTCTCCGGACGCGCTGAGAGCCAGGACACCGGCCCTCCAGACGCCCGGGTTTGGCTTCGGGTCGTGGCTGGCATCCAACGAGCCCTCCCACCCCAGCAGGCCCCTCAGAGCCGTCCTTAGGGCCCCAGTGCCCCCAGCTTCACCTGCAGCAACTCAGTTAACCCGACAATATTACCGGGCACCCCCAGGAGTGAGGCCCTGGGGCACAGCCCCAACCCCGTCACAGTATAAGGGCCGAGATTTCATCCTAAGGCTTGGGAACCCCTGGAGGTTTGAAGTGGGGAGAGAAATGCAAGTGTGCGGGGGGTACAATCTGAGGCCCGAGTGGTCCGGGCAGGGGCAGCCCTGAGCTGCGGCGGGGGCAGGGAGGAGCGGCTGAGGCAAGAGGCTGGGGGCTGGCAGGCGGCCTGCGGCTGCAGGGCTGAGCCTGGTGTCCCACGGCACCCCCAGACCCGGGAGCAGAGACGCCACCCTCCTGCCACACCCCAGCTGGCCAAGCGACCGCACAGGGGTCCCGGGTTTGAGGAGGGAATGAGGTTCACCAGGCCCCCAAGGGTGGTCAGAGCACCCGCCTGAGTCCTAGGGCCACTGTTACTTCTTGGGTAAATAATTTTGCTGTCACCAAGGGCATTTCCCTGCAGCCAAGGCCATCCCGGGGCTGCCCACATCCTTCCTGGCCACTGTGGGCTCCTATTCAGACCGGCCGTTTTGACAAATGGGGATTTGGGGACGTGGCTGCACAATGGAGGGAAGCAAGACAGGGCAGAAGCTGCTTTTCTTGCAGAAATAACTGCCGGTGCTTCGTCAGCTGCGAGCTGGCCAGGCTGCACCGGCGCCGGGCTGAGGGGCAGGCGTGAGAGCACCCCTCCAACTCAGGGCTGCAGGAGACCCAGGGCAGTGAGGAGCAGGGGCGGCCGGCCACGGAGGGGGTCCCGGAGGCCGTGGGCTGCTCTTTGGCTTCAGCATCCTCGCCTGGAAGTAGCAGGGCCTCGCGGGGTGCAGGGCTGCAATATCCCCCAAATCCATGTCTGCCCTGGGCCCCAGGGTGCAGCCTTATTTAAGGTGGCTCTAAATCCAATGACGAGTGTCGTTAGAAGAGAAGAGGGGCAGAAGACGCCGAGGACTCTGCGGCCAGTGGGGACAGAGGCAGAGACTCGGAGCCCAGGAGCCAGGGGCCACCAGAAGCCAGAAGCAGCAGGAGGGGACGTGGCCCCAACAGCCCCTCGATGGGCACTGCTGGCCCCCAGAGCCGCGAGGGGTACGTTTCTGTGGTTTTAGCCTTCCAGGCTGTGGCCTTGGCTACAGCTGCCCCAGGAGGGTCAACCAGGACGGCCTCGGCGGATGCTCGCCTGCGCCCTCCCAGCTCTCTCCTGCAAATGGGGCCACACTCTTAGGGGTCATGGCCTGCTCCCAGCTGCCCCGGACCCCTGGGGCTGGGCTGAAGGAGCCCCCGGGGACGCTGCGTTGTCACCTCGGGGCTGGAGGTGTTAACACTGGTTCCCTCTTGTTTCCGTGGCCCAATCCAGGGCCCCTTTGCTCCTGCGCCGTCCTCACAGCCCCAGGACCTGCACCTGCTCGGGTCCCCCGCCCGGTGGGGCCAGGAGTCGCCCGGCAAGCAGGAGGCTGAGGCAGTGGCCGGCATGGCTGGGGCTGGCTGATGCAATGGGAACGAGGACGTGCCTCTCTGGCTCTGACCTGCCCTCTGGCTGAGCTCTGGCTGCTGGTGACCCCGTGGATTCAGGAGACGCTGCCACTGAGCGCTGCCAGGGTGGCAGGCCCCAGGGCTGGGGTGGGGGCAGCTGGGGGCAGCAGGGGATGGCCTCTCGCTGCAGCCATGCCCAGGGGTGGCTCTGGGCCATAGTGAGCCACAGCCTGCTCTGTGCAGGGTGGATGTGGTGATGCCCTCAGTGTTCGGAGCTGTGGCCTCCTGAGCTCCAGGTGGGAGGAAACAAGGGCAGGAACCACAGCAAAGAACCCAGGATGGGAGCTCAGGCCCTGCAAAGCACCGAGGAAGCTGAGGGGAGAGGGGTGGGGAGGAGGGGCGAGGCCAGACCCAGCAGCTTGGGAGGGACTCACAAGAATCAGGCTTTGCCGCCCACCCCCCACCTCCTCATGGAGCCCTGTGGCTGGGGTCGGCAGCCCTGGTCCCCCCAGGCCTGCCCGCCTCCCACGCCCCCCCTCCTGCCTCAACCCCAGCCGGCCGCACTTCCCCCTGGCTAATCCTGCAGAGCCAAGACCTTTAACCAAGCCGAGTGATCTGATTAGAGGACGTCCAAGGGGGACACAGCTGTCATATTTCAAGTCTTCCTGGGAGGGCTGACAAAAAGACTCGCCAGGGTTTGCTGAAAACCCAGTGGAGGCTCAAAATGTCATAAAAAGGTGTGGTTTGGACAGAGCCCCAAGGGTCAAAGGTCAGTCCCCCTGGCTGCCCTCCCCTCCCCCCTGCATCTCCGAATGACGCTCCCCACCACAGGCTTCTCTTCTCCCCCAAAGATGACCACGGCCTCAGCCCCTACCTGGGAAGATGCTCCCATCCATGGAGGGGCTGGGAGGTGCGGTTAAGGACTCTGAGATGGGGGGCGGCCTGGGTTGCCCAGGTGGACCCAACATCGGCTGGGGGTCCTTGGAGGAGGGAGGTGGGAAGGTCAGGGTCAGAGGAGAAGGGACTACAGAGAGACATGAAGACGCTGCGCCGCTGGCTTGGAAGATAGAGGAAGGCGCCACAAGCCAAGGGGTGCAGGCGGCCCCCACAGGCTGGAAAAGGCCAGGGAGCTGATTTCCCTCTAGCCACCCAAGGGAGCATGGGCCCGTCAACCCTCGATTTCAGCCCAGTTAGACCCATTTTGGACTTCTGACCCCAGAACTGTAAGGTAAATAACTTTGGATTGTATAAGCCATTAAGTTTGTGGTACTTTGTTCCAGCAGCCCCAGGAAGATAATGCCCACTATAAACTAACCACCGAGCCGATAAGAGACAAGCACCGACCTGGTTGATGAGGCACCTGCAAGGGCCACCATCCACGTGCGACGCTGGTGGAGAAACACTGGGTGGTTCCATGTGCCCCAAGTAACTTCCTGTTGGGGTGACCATTCCGGCTTGTGCAAAGCACGTGTCTCCTCTCTATCAGAGGTAAGTGCTGTGGGAAATGTCTATGTCCCCCTTTCCATCTGTGTCAAGCTGCCCAAGAAGCTGTAATGGGAGCTCTGGCTGGCAAGGCACATCCCCTCATCTCCACCATCACCCTCCCGTCCACCTGAGCCAGGCCTGGGCAGTGTCCTCACTCCCTTGCACAGTGTCCTCTGGAGTGAGTGTGACTGGCCCACTTGGCCCACGAGGAAATGCAGCAGGAGAGCCTCTGTGGAGCACACAGGCCGTCCATCCATCACAGGGGCCCTGACATTGCTCCGGCCCAGGTTCCGGAGGAGGGGCTGAGGACGGGCTGGTCACCACTGGGTTCTTACTCTGGTTAAGAGGACACCTGCCACGGCCCTTTCCTAAGTCACCTTGATGCCTGACCTCTCGGTTGTCGCATATCAGGCTTTACTGGACTCCTCATTTCCGAAGTACTTTCTCCATAGAAATGTGCGGCCAGAGGGCCAGCCCCCCCCCCACCCCGATCCCTGCGGGGAGGCTGGCTGTCGGCTGGAGAGGTGGCCGACTCGCCGCTGCCTCCCGTCCCTGCAGAGTGTCATGAGTGTGGGCGAGAAACTGCCACGAAGACACGAGCGAGAGTGTCTGATTGCCAGAGACCTCCTCTCCCTCTTGTGTCCCAGCTCAGTTTCGGGTTGGAAGTTACCAGATGGAAACTCCATTTTTACTCCACATTTCCTGCCCAACTCAGTGTGTAATTGGCTCACACTTCCCCTTGGCGATTAGGCAAGGAGCACTGCAGCTTCTAGAAAAATATAAATCTAAATAAAACCCAGGAAACTAAAGGGACTCAGACCACTCAGGCCTCCTGCTTCTTAAAGAGAAACTGGCTCCTCCTTTGCCGAGAAGCCACGAGAAGTCCTGGCAGCCCAGCCCCTGGGAGAGAAGCCCCTGGCAGCTCCCGGCGGGGCCAGACAGGACCCTCCCCCAGTGGACGTTTTCTTTAAAACCATCCACGTGCTGATGCAGAATAAGTGAAAAGAGCAAGATGCTGAACGGTGCGTGCAGCTCATTCTGCTAATGTAAAATTCTGCTGTGTGAGCTACTTCCGGAGGCCACACAAGAAGCAGATAATGGGGCTGGGGGTGGGGAGGGCAGGTGCAGACAGGGGCACACTGTCAGCGGGCAGGTGTGAATATTTTAACCACTTCTCTAAAAACCTTCAAAATATTCTTTAATAAAACCCTCCATCTAAATGATAAAATAATCCATTGAAAACTGAGAAGAATCCTGGTTTGGTTTATTTTGTATTGGGACCCTTTGTCCAATAATAGAGGATCAATGGAAGTCCACAGGAGTAAAAACCAACTTTAATTTCCTAGTTTCTTGAAAGGATACAAATATTTTCCTCCTATGTTCTTTAAGAAATTTAAAAGAGAGGCTATAAAACTCTGCTCAATAAATTCAGTACATAATTTGTGTGTATCAGTGACATATTGTTCCAAGTGGGGGCAGAGGACAAGGGTGAAGGGAAGTGGGTGCAGAGGCAGCTGCGCCCGAGAACGGAGGAGGACCGTCCCCCAGGCCCGCTCTGTCCGAGGGGTGTGCCAGCGTGCCCCTTCCCCAAGCATTCCCCAGGCATTGCCTTGTCCCTCGCCTCGTGGGGGGGCCAGGGCTGGGGTCCCCACCGTAGACAGTGCATCTGCTCATTGAAACGGATGCTGGAAACAAAATGCCCCAGGGTGACGGCCTGCTCCGGAGGCCCCTGAGTAAATGCTGGGTGAGACTCAGGTCTCCTTGCTCCCCAGTGGAGCTCCCCGCGCCCAGCCGCCCTGCATTCGAGGGTCCCCTAGCTCCAGCCGAGCCACACTCTGCTGCCAGACCCCGAAGTCTGCCCCTTCCTGGGAGCCGACTGTGACCTCCCACCTCCCCGATGTGCAGGGGGAGCCCAGGCCCGGCCGAATCTCTTGGACATCAAAGAAAGAGCCTGAGCCCTGGGGCTGGGCACCCCCCAGTCGCCAGGAAACAGCCCCGCCCAGCCCTGCACTGTGCCAGAAATGTCCCCAGTGACGGGGCTGCGGGGGCAGGCCTGTCTCCCTGCACTACCCAGACATCCCCTCGGATGGGACCCCTCCCCTGGGCACCAGGGTGACCGCGTGTCACCAGCTATGGGCCGGGGGTATGCCAGGGTCAGGGCGGAGGGCGTCCGGGGCAGGCAGCGGAGCAGGGCTGGGGGAGCTGGCAGAATCCCGGGAGGGGGCCTTGCCCTGGGTCCAAAGGGCCCTGCACCCGGGGGGGGCCCAGGACGCCAGCGTGGTCCCGAGAGGCTGCGCGTCAAGCAGCTCTGCCTGGGGGCCGAGCCCAAGTGTGTGCCTGAGCCGGCGGCCAGCAGGGCAGGGGAGAGGGGGCTGTCTGCTCACAAGAGCCCAATGGGGGTGTCGGCTCACCACAAAGGGCTCCCAGAGGCAGGGGCCTAGGAGCTGGGCAGTCACAAGCGAAGGCCCCCGCCCCCCCCCCCCAATTAACCACTGCTTCTCCCTCGAGCCCCAGGTTAAGTGACCTTCCTCCAGGAAGCCCCTCATCCTCAGACTTGGCTGCCTCTGTGTTGGGGCATCCCTGGGCACCCTGTTCTCTTCCCTTGCATTGCCTTTGCCCTGCATCGCCCCCACCCCCCAGGCCGGGTGCTCTGTGGAGGCTGCGAAGGGTCAGAGCTGTTTCACCACCGTCTCCCACGCTCCTGGCTGGCACGTGGTGGAGGCTCAGTAAATATGTGTTGAATGAATGAATGAATGAATCAATGAGTGAATGATCAGGCGGAGTCACAGCCGGTCATCCAGGAGGCCCCTGAACCCGGGGTCCGCTCCCTGGATGGCAAAGTTGGCACCCACTGGAGGGGCAGCCTGGGCCGCATCTGCAGGAGGCTGGGACCCCACCCTGGGGTTTAGGGAGCCTGTCCCCCACTGCCAGCCCCGACATCATGGGTGCTCCCGCTGGGGACAGGCCAAGGCAATTATCTTGGCCCCGTTGATCCCGAAAGCATTTGAGCGGCCGCGACAGGTGCAGCCCGGGTATGGCCCCCTGCCCTTCCTGGTCGCTTGGGGATGCCGCCCAGCCCCACCTTGGGGCCCGGCCGGAGCAGCACCTGCCAGGAGGCCACACACGGCCCCTTCCTCCTGCAGGCAGCCGGACACAGAGCGGGCACTGGGCATGCCCTGGAGGCTCCGGGCACAGCCCCTTGAGCAAGGGAGCGTGGGGGCACCAGGGGTCACAGGGCTCGTTCCTGCTTGCCCTCGTCCCGTTTCCCCAGGCTCACCTCCCGGGGAGAACTGGAGAATCCCTGGGGCGGATCCCAGTGGAATCCTGGAAACCTCAGAGTCTCGGAATCCTTAGAGCCACAGGGACCCGGAAGTAGCCGGGCACCCGCCAGCCAGCCCTGCGTCCTCGAGCCTCTGACCTCCTGGGGACCTGGTGACTGATGCTCGCACCGTGTTCTTGGACACTCGGCCTCTGCCAGCCCCGGGCACCAAGAGGACATACTGTCCCCCGCTGGGGACACTCCCAGCTCCGGCACAGAGCTCCTCCCCGCCGTTCCCGGAGCCACACCCGGCTCAGAACGAGCAAGCGGAGAATTTGGCCCAGCGCGGTGAGGGCGGCAAGTGGGGGAGCGAGTGGCCTGGCAGCCCACCTGCCCGTGTGAGGGGTGGTCCTGAACAGTGGCAGAGCCCCCTAGCTGGGGTGGGCAGGGGCTGCACACCTTCCGGAGCGAGTCCCACAGGCCTGCCCAGCCTCCCACCCCCGACCCCAGCTGGTCTCTCTCTGCCTCGGCGGTGGGCCGGGCCGTGGGCGCCCCCAGATCCCCATGTCCAGCAGTCCCGAGGGGAGCCCCCGGCCACAAGTGCCCTCATATCCGGGTGAGCTGTGAACCAGGCAGACTGGGGTGCCAGTGGGGTGGGAAATGGGTGCAGTCACCTGCTGTAGCCTGCGGTTAGCCAGGCCAAGGAGTGAGCGAGGAGGGGACGTGCAGCCCGTGCCCTGGGAGAGCCAAGTTCCCTGGGGCAGGGGAGGTGGAGAAGCAGCTATGGAAGGTGCCGGGCCCTGTGTGCTGGGAGATGAGGGGGCTCCCAGAGTGGGGGCGGGGGGTTCCCAGGGTGGGGGTGGGGGGCTCCGCAATGCCTGGTTCCAGGCTGATGGGCCCTGTGAGCTGCCCCCCAGGTGGGTTCAGAGGTGGGGTGAGGGCCCTCCCCCGTGCACCCTGGGCTCTGATGAGCCAGCCTGGACACAAGCAGGCCACTGACGGAAAGGAGTCCTTAGGGACACCCAGCTCAGAGCATCAGCTGCAGGGTGGCCACTGCCCAGCAGGGCCTCAGGGACGTGGGTTCACAAGCTACTGCCGCTGCCCATGCCGGGAAGTGCCTGCATCTTGCAGGATGTGTGGTCGGGTACTCGGCTCCAAGACGGCAGGTTTGGGATTATCGATGGATTCCTTTGGCTTGTTTTTCCCTTTGCAGCACCCAGACAAATGCAGGTGTACTTTTAACTGAGGGGATAGAGACGCCCTCGATGTGCGGCCATAATTATGTCACTGGCTAAATTAAAGCCCACTGGGAATTCCACGCCGCCTGCGACGGGATGGCAGCAGCTTGGAAGCGAAGGTCTGGGGTGGGGGCACACGGCGTGCTGGGGGCCCTGCGGGACGTGCAGCCTGAAGTGTGGCTGAGTCCTTGATGGGCAGCCCCTGGTGGCCAGGGCCCCCATGCAGCCTGGGCTTCGCCGGCCCGTGCACCTTCCAGGCTGGGGACAGCGCTGGCTGCGCCCCGACCGCCTCTCTCGTGCCCTCAGTTCCCGCTGGTTCCCTCCTCTGCGGGGCGCGGGTGCTGCGTGGGGCTGAAGCCCGGGGGTGCCTGACTTAGCGGCCCAAGCATCTGTGTCTGCGCTGAGGAAGCAGGGCTCTGCTGTGGGGGCTGGCACGCTCCTGGGGGGCCATGTAATGGGGGGGCTTTGGCAACACCACCTGGACGGTGTTCCCCCTGGGGGACCCCATCCCGGGACAACAGTTAATCCCAAAGCTGTGGTGGCAGCAGCCATGTCCGAGCCCAGCTCCTCCCCCCAGCGGCTCGGCGGGGTCAGTGCCCACCCCAGGTGCAGCCCCCGGGGTCCGCTCTCTCCCCTCCTGAAGTCCAGCCACGCTCCGGGGATCTGACCTCCAGAATTGTGACCTCCTGTGAGCTGGTGAAAAAGAAAAAACACTAGTTGTCAACCTCACGAGGACCCTGTGTCTGGGGTCACCACGAGGCAGAGGCGCCTGCCTGGGGACAAGGCCCCGAGGGGACCACACAGCACACTGGGGGGGTCTCACTGGCAGACCGCGGGAGGCAGCACGGGGGCCAGAGGAGCCCTGGACGGAGCCGGGGCAGGACGGGCCAGCGCCGTGTCGCCAGGTGCCCACCCGCTGAGCAGACCCTCGGGCTCCGCAGCACTGGGCCTGGGAACAGGTGACCAGAGGGGACACCGGCTCGGAGGCCGGTCCACCACCTGGCTGCCCCCCGAGAGGGCCGGCTTCCCGGCGGGGGGCCTGCTCCACGTCTCCCCTGTGCCGGCCACAGTAAGTGACGGGCTGCACTGCACGGCCCGGTGGGAGCCAGAGGCTCATTAACCAAACCTGCTTCTGCCATCACCTTCCTCCAGGCCCCCGGCCTGGGCCCGGCGCCCTCCCAGGCTGCGCTGCCTGAGCCCGGAACATTCTCTGAGCTACGTCCCACCTGCCACCCTTGCCTCCCGCTGCCCCACACCCGGCTCCTTCCAGCCTTGTCCACCCTCCCTGGAAAAGAGGCCCTTTCCACTGACCCCTGAGTCGCTTGCAGGGGTCAAGGTCAGAACACCCCCCTCCCCCATTCCAACGGCCCCTTCCCCACAGGATATCCCCTCCCCCACCCCAAGGGCCCCTCCCCCACCACACTGCTCCAGTCCCCGCTTTGCAATAACCCTTTCGGCTGAAGTCTCCTTGCCGAGTCCAGACTTATTTTTTACTTGACGCTAGTCTCTGGCAGGAACCGAGCGGCTCCCAGAACAGTGATATTCTTACCAGTATCTCGTTCTCATTATTAGATTTCTAGGTTTTTTCAAAGACAAAGAATAGGCATGGTTAAAAAAAATCTTACAGTGGCAAAGGGCACGCGGCTAATAGGAAACTTCCTTTTCACAGAGCACAAAGGCAGGGAGGTCTGACGTTGAGCCCTTGGAGGGTCTAGAGATGGTGACAGGGGGCCCACAGCCTGGGTTCTAGGGGACACTGATGGCAGAGGGGTCCGCTGGAGGGGCTCTGAGGGTTCCACACTCCCCCCGGCCATCCTCACCCGCCTCCGTGCTCCCCCAGCCCTCGGGCTCTCCAGCTGCATCTCTGGTGATGACAGTGACTTTCCCTCACCTCTGTCACCCCCATGGGGACCCTGAGGAGAAAGATCACTGCTGTCCCCCTTTGACAGAGGGTAAACTGAGGCCCACAGGACTTGCTCACCGGGGTAGAGGCCGGATCCGATCTGGTCGGAACCCCTGAGACTCGCTCCCAGCCCTGGGCCAGCATCAGCGGCCTGCAACATGGAGCGGACGGTGGGTGGCCGGTGCTGTCCCAGCCCTGCATCCTCTCGTGTGCTGACCCCAGGCCTCCTAACCTCCCCGGGCCTCGGCTCCCCCACGGCACGCGCCCTCTGCCACGTCCCAGCCCCAACCCCAGGAACCGCCAGGGGAGGCCCGGCGGAGGGTCCTTGCCCCTGGGTGTGCAGCGTCCCCTGGAGCAGGGGCACCCACGACACACTCTCCGTCCTCAGTGCTTTGTGTCCCCGCGAGCTGCCCGGGAAGTCTCGGCCTCTGGGGTGGCCTGGGGTCTATTAAAAAAAGTAATGGAGCAAAATTAATTCCTCTTTCCCAGCAGGATATTAGAATTTATCTGCTTTCCCAGCAAAATTAATTTAGCTCCAAGTTCCTCCTCACTGGACAATAAAGACACCAAATGCAACTGCCACGTTTCACGGTCTCGTGCAGGAGAGGCCGTGGGTGAGCGAGCTGCACCGGCTGTGGCCGCCTCGTGGCAGCCCCAGGAGGGTCTCCTCAGGACACGGGGTCAACAGGCCGGTGTGGATGGTCCCCAGCTCCTCTCAGCTCTGCCGTCGGGCCCACAGGTGCCATTCAAGGGGAGCGGGGAGCTCCGAGGCCATCCCTGCTCCTGGCAAGATGGCCCTGTCTTTCCTCCAAACTCCCCTGCCCCGTGGAGCCCAGTATAGCCACAAGCTCTCCCCCCGGCAGCCCCAACCGACCCTCCTTCCCACAATGCTCGAGTCTCGAAAGCATTTCTCTCTTGGACCCGTTGGGCCCGTCGTCAGTAGCTCCAGTCCTCCTGCCCCCAGGACGGGGTCACACCCCCCTCCTTGGCCGTGGCACTTGAGGGGAACGTCCACGAGCCTGGGTGAGGTGGGCAGCTCCTGCGTGGAAGTTTCAGGGGTTACGACGTGGTATCTTGTGTCCCCTTCCCCGCCATGGAGACCAGCAGGGTCCCAGGGGGGTGGGGGCTGCCTGGGGTGGAGGAGTGGCTGCAGTTTCCGACAAGGCAGTCAGGGAGGACCTCTCTGAGGAGGTGTCCAGGGGGAAACTTGAAGCACCAGGATGTTCTCTGTTCTCAGAGTTGGGGTGCTGGACAGATGTGGCCCTTTGGGCTGAGGCAACTTGACTTCTGAGCTCCAGAATCCCTTGGGGGATTGGACGGAGGCTCCAGGCCTCCCCCCAGAAGTTCCCCTGCACTCAGCCCTGGGACAACTTAAGGGGCTCCCGCCTGGAACCCGTCAACGGACTCAGAGACAAGCTCCGCTCGCCTGCACCCCGTGTCCTAGTGGCTGGGGACCCCATCCCCAAACCCTCATCCCCCAGGTGCCAGCCCTGACTGCAGAGTCATATTAAGGAACAACAGTGGCGGGGTGGGTGAGCTCCCCATGGCTCTCACCATTTAAGACCAGTAAGATGCAGCCGCCCCAGGCGCCGATTCATCCAGCCCCAGCAGCTGGCGGCTCTCGTCACACCCTGGGCGGCCCTGCCCGGCTGGCCAGTGGGCTCGGAGGCACTCGGCCGCCCCACCGGCCGGCGCAGGGATCGATCGGGGAGAGTGGTTTTCCTACAGACACGCATTTACCGGACGCAGCTTAAAAATAGCACCAAGTCAGAGCAGCTGGCGCTGCAGAGGCCCTGCCCCCGGCTCCCACTCCGGCTCGGGGAGAACCGACCCTGCCAAACCCCGGCTTGCCAGGACCCTGAGGGACGTTACCCAGCAGGCATGTGGGCCCGGGGAGGGGTCACCCAAACCCCCCCCATGTGGAAGGCCCCCCACTGCAGCCGGACCCGTCACCCCTCCTGACCTCTCTGTTCTCCTCAAGGTCACACAGCAACGCGAGGCTGTTTGGGATGGGACCAGCAGCGGCTCTCAGCCAGCCCGCAGTGGGCAGCCTCCACCAGGGGCTGGTCGGCCTGGCATGGGCAGTGGGCAGACGGCTTTTGGGGGCAGCGTGTGCTGCGTGGGCCCGGCCCTTAGAGGAGCAGCGGGTGCCTCGCACAGCTATTAAAAGGCTGGGACTGAACAGGTGCAGGCCAGGAGGGAAGGGGCCGGCGGGGGGGTGGCTGGCATGGGGCACCACGTGGGGGTCAGATGACCCTACCACGGGCCGTGGCATCGAGGGGGAAGACTGAGTCCCAGTAGGGGACCGGGCTGGGCAGCAGCCATTGGCCCCTGGGAGCCAGTGCACCCCCTGGCCCACCCCCGGCCCCTCCCAGGGCTGCGGGAAGATGACTCAATCTGCAGCCGGCGCTGAGGCTGGCCCAGGCTGGGAGGTGGGGTCCACGGGGCCCCCCGGAAGAGGCCGGAAAATCCCCCAATGGGAAATGAGCCCAGCAGGCGGTGCTGAGAGAATTCCACCTTTCCATGGAGCAGGAGCAGCAGGGGTCCGTGCCCCACACCTCCTGCTCTACCAGCCCCCCCACTCCACACAGGCTTGTCCACAGGAGCCCTGCCGGGTCTCCCCTTACAGACCCATGCCCCCTTGCACCCCCTCCTCAGGATTAGGCAGACGTCCCCAGGCAAGCACCCGCTGGCCCCGCACGCTTTCTGGAGGTCACCATGTCCCCTGCCTGGGGCCTGAACTCCCCCAGCCTTCTGCAAGCCCACACCCCTCACCACCCCCCGCCAGGGATTGGCACGGGTCCCCCACAGCCTCACCTGCTCAGCCTTGACCCCCAGGGACGGGCGGGGTCTGCTCAAAGATCACTGGGCCAGCAGGGGGCAGAGGACAGAGAGGAGCAAGCTGGCTGGTCAGGGGGTGTCTTCATGGGCCCCCCAGACATGCATGTGTGTGGGACAGGCAGGGTGGGACCCAGCCCCTGCGCCGTCCACCCCAGCAGCTGACCCACATGGGGGCTGTGGCCCCGACCCCCTCCCGGCCCAGGAGCCAAGGCCTCTGGGGGCCCCCATGTCCTCCCCCGAGCAGCCCCTCCTGGTGGGAGCCTTGCCCCGTGGGCTCCACAGTCCCCACCCTCCATGCTGCTCCGGACAAGGGAACGGCCCGACAAGCCCCGGGACCTGGAGGCAGGTGGAGGCTGCGGCCTGTGTGCCCCCCGGGAGCCTGAGCACGTTGCAGGCCCTGCACTGCAGCCACAGGCCATCCCCTGCTACCGTCATCCGTCCAAGCCAGCCCAGGGATGGACGGGCCAGGGCTGTGCCCACAGCCGGCTGCCCAGGAGGGGTGCAGTGGGGAGCACAAGTGGCTCTGGGGCTGCTGACCCCGGGCACCCAGGGCTGCAGGGGGTTGGGGTGGAGCCTGCACCCCCTCACCTCTGACCTCGGTGGTGGTGCCAGTGTCACCGTCCTCCAAGCAGGTCCTCTGACCGGGCAGCTCAACGAGCAGGAGCCCAGTACCCTGGACCCAGGAGCAGGGACCCTAGAGGGAGACGGGGGCAGCGGGGTCGCAGGGGCACATCACGGGCAGTAGGGACCCAGGGCATGTGCTTGGGAGGAGGGGAAGGAGGGGAGGCACCAACAGGAGGCCGGAAGGCAGAGAAGCAGAAGAAAGAAGCCTGGGGGCAGGCGGGCGTGGGGAGGGCTCTTAGGAAGGGGTTCAGAGCCCCACGGAGCACCAGGTGGGGGCCGAGCACCCCTCAGCCGGCTGCCAGCACAGCCCTAGGAGCCAGAAGGTGAGGGGGCACCCACTGCAGGATATCCCGGCAGGTGCACCCATGGCCCTCCGCACCCCCCACCCGCTGCACCTGTGATGCAGACGCTCCCTCCACGCGGAGGCTCCTGGGGGGCCTGCAGGCACCTTGGCGGGAGCCCCGCAGGCTGCCTGCCCCCCTCCTGACCAGCTCTGCCCCAGCCCCTGGGTGCTGTAAACCCCCAGCCACCCGCACCTCTTGGGAGCCTCCAGCTCGCCACCCTCAGGGACCCCACTGGCCCAGGAGCCCAAGGTGCCGGCAGAACAAGGCCCCGGGCGGAGGACACACCACAGGGACCCTCCCTGACGCCACATGGGAGGTTTAGAATTGAGGAGCCAGAGCAAGGAGCCGAGTCGAGACGCCTTTCCCCCGCCAGGACGGGGCTGCCTGGTGGCTGTGTCAAGAAGGATTCTGAGGCTGCCTGGAGGTACGGTTGCCTTCTCTGGAGATGGTGAAGAGGACAGAAAGAGAGACCACTCTCCCGGGCTCTGGGTCTGACAGCCTCCTCTAACCAGGCACGTCGCCTGTGTGACTTTTGGGTCCCACTCCCCCCGATCCATTCAGTCAAAGGCTCCTACCCACTGGCTCTGTTTTCTCATCAGGTTCCCCTCCTTCTGCCATTGGGTCTTAGCGATCCCTGCCAGACCCGAAGGCCCAGGGGCTTCAGAACGCACAACCTAGGGAGGCTGTGGTGGGGACCTGACCGACCCTGCCCCCGGGGCACTCCAGCGGCTGGGACCCCCACAATCAAGAGGCAGACCCCTGCCCGGGACTGGCCACAGCCTGGGGTTTTTTTTGAAATTTTTTGCAAAAAAGAGAAAGATAAAATGGACTGTGATTGGGTGAAGCAGGGTGGGGTGGGGGGGACCCTCACCCAGGCCCCGGGAGACCCCTGAGGCCACAGAGCCCTGGCAGAGAACAAAGAACGTGGATCAGACCAAGGTGGCAGCGCCCTGCCTCTGTGCCCTCGGGCGGGGGCCGTGCGGCGCCTTCCTCCCCAGGAGCATGGTGTGCAAAGGTGGGGACAACGGGGCGGAGACACCAGGCAGACCCGCCGCGCCCGGGTGACAGCCAGCACCGCCAGTGACAGGCCAGTGGCGAGAGCTGTCGGCAGCAGGTCCCCTGCCTGGGCAGGTGAGAGGGGCACCCTGCCGCGGGGTCTTCCCCCGAACACCCATCACCGGGTCTCGTCGAGAGGAAAGAGCAGACAGATCCCATAGAGGGGCGCTGCCCCCCAGCACCCGACCAACCTCCCCAGCCCTCGGCCCCCAGGGCAACCCCTGGCCACCGCCCAGGGCAGACCAGGGGCCAGTGGCAAAATGCCCCGTGGGGTCCTGGGCAGGGCCTGGGGGTAGGAAAGGGTGTGAAGGAAAACCTGTGGGAGCCGAGGGACATGTGGGCGTCAGTTAATTAATAATCACGCACCCACACTGGTCGTTGCCACCGATGCCCCTCGTCACGCAGGACATCAGTGAAAGGACTTCCTTGGAATGACCTGCTGAATCCGGTTCTCAGATGCGTTTTGTCTAAGGGGCACAGTGTTTATGCTGAATCTGGATCTCTGGCTCCTCTTGCAAACCCTGGGCCTGCTCCCTGGGAAGCCGGCCTGTGATTTGGGGCCACACTCTCCCGGGGAGACCTTCCAGCCCGCTGCGGCCCCCCCAGTCTCTGCCCGCTACCCACGTGGCCCCTCACGGCATTTGGTTTGGGACCTCTGCGCTCACCCACCTCCCACCTGACAGATAAGGAGTCTGAGGCATGCTGGGGGGGGCCTGTCACTCACAGGCAGGTGACAAAGCCAGGGCAGGAGGGGACGGGCACAGACGACAGAAGAAGGAAGGATGGGGGCTCCCCAAGTCCCCCTTTCTCCAGAGCACATCAGGAGCAGTCTGTAGTCAGGCAGGAACCCCAGAGGGTCCCACTGGGCGTGTTCTAGAAAGCCTCTCTCCACCACTCACAAAGTTTCAGGCAAACTACATTTCTTTAAAAAAATAAAAAAATCAAGGTATAATGTGGGGGAAGGGTGCCCCTGTAGCTTCTCCCAATTTATTCCCACCCCTGGTGCAGGCGCAGCCCCAGCCACCCGGGAGGCACCAGGCAGCGAGCATGGCCTGGCAGGGTGGGGGCAGCATCGGCGTCGTGGAAACCAGGCGAAGGCCGCGGCCCCCCAGCCGCTCACACGGGGTGCCCTGGCCCAGTCCTCCACGCAGCCCCCTTTCATGACAGGGGAACTGAGGCTTCGGTGGGTTCGGCAACCTGCCCGGGTGAGCGTGGGGGGCTGGGGTCCGGAGCAAGGCTGGGTGGATGACACCCCGTCTCCTACACTGCCATTTGGAGCACATGGAGGGGAGCACTGGGGCAAGTAGGGGCTCAGTCCTTTCGGGGGGCCCAGACCCCTCAGAAGGCCCCTCGCCTCCCCTCCGCACCTCTCCCCGTGTCCGTCCATGCAGAGTCGTAGGCGCTGGTCCCCGTGCTCAGTAGTGTGGGAGCCGCAGCATCCCCCGTGCTCTCCCCACCTCGGCCCCGGGGCTGCTCCCAGCAGAGCCTCTGACGCCACCTCGGGGCTGATCAGCCCCAGGGACGGACGGACAGGCAGCCGGGTCCTCAGGGCTCGCACACGCGCTCACATCCACTCAGACACTCACACATGGACACAGACCCACATCCAGACGCTCACACCCCCACACAGACACAGACACACACACTCAGATGCTCACACTCCCACACAGACACAGACACATCCACTCAGATGCTCACACTCACACAGACAGACACACATCCTCTCAGATGCTCACACTCACACATAGACACAGACACACACGTCCACTCAGATGCTCACACTCACACATGGACACAGACACACACACTCAGAGGCTCACACTCACAGACACAGACACACACTCAGATGGTCACACACACACATGGACACAGACACACACACTCAGAGGCTCACACTCACACATAGACACAGACACATCCACTCAGATGCTCACACTCACACAGACACAGACACATCCTCTCAGACGCTCACACTCACACATAGACACAGACCCACATCCAGACGCTCACACTCACACATAGACACAGACACACACACTCAGATGCTCACACTCACACATAGACACACTCACATCCTCTCAGATGCTCACACTCAAAGACACAGACACATCCACTCAGATGCTCACACTCACACATAGACACAGACACACACTCAGACGCTCACACTCACACATAGACACACAGGCATGCTCACATCCACTCGGACATTCACACACACACACACACACACAGACACACTCGCACATGCTCACATTCACACTCACATTCACACTTGCACGTAGACCCAGACACGCTCACATTCACGCGCACTCACTCTCGCACGCGGACACGGACCCGCCCGCACGTGTTGGAGGGAAGGCTTCGCGGTGCCCCCTGGTGGCAGCGTGGGGCAGCGCAGCCGTCCGGCCGTCCACCCGCAGCGATTACTCAGCCAACGACAGGCCCGGGCTGTCCCCGCAGGCGGCACGGGGTGGGCCGGCATGGCAGATCCCCCCTTCCCACTCGAGACGCGCTCCACGGTCAGTGCCAGGGGCCCGGGGCTGCCCGTCCTGGCCTCCGACTGTCCCGGACTCGGCCCCTGACACGGAGCGTCCACACAAACAGAACACTGCTTTCTCCCAAAAGCACTTTCCATCGTGTTCACCAGCCGCCTAAGGGAAACTACTCGGACGCCTTCTCACGGGCACTGTGCTCGGACAGTGGAGGTCGGGCCCCGGCAGGCGCCCGTGCACCCCGACTGGGAGGGACCAAGGGGCAGGCTGGTGCCTGGCACCCAGGCAGCAGGACCGTCGCGGAGCAGCACAGCATGTCGCCGGCGTCCCCTCGGCCTCAGCCCCCGGCCCCGGGGCCTCCCCGAGCCAGCTCACGCGTGGACGGGGCGCAGAAGCCCTCGCTGTTCGTTTCTGCTGCGCCTTCCCTCTTCACCCGCGTTTGTGCGGGCAGCGCTCACACTCCGAGCGTCCCCGAGCACCACATCCCAGAGGCAGCCACCTCCCCGGTCCTCGTGTGTCCTCAGATAAACCCACGGTCAAGGGACATTTCACATCACGGCTGCAAGAGGCACACGGCGTCAGCTGCCAACAGTACGAGGTGGCTGCAAAACAAACCGGACGCTGACAGGGCCAGGGCGTTGCAAGGGAAGCCAGCTGCCTGCCCGGGCACCGCTCCTCGTTCCAGCTGGGGTCGGCCGGGCTCGGAGCAGTGCCAGGGACACGGCCCCCCGCTGGACTTTCTCCTCAGCGGGACTGGGGGGCTGGGGAGAGGATCGGGGCGTGACTTGGCACCTCCAGGCGTCCCGTCCTCCCCGCACAGAAGCTCCCGGTCCACATGGAGCAACCAAGGCCTCCGGGGCCTACGCTGGTGGCCGGAAGACCAGAGACCCCTCAGCAGCTCCGCTGCCTCCAGGACGCCCTTCCTTCCCGACGGCGGGTGAGGCTGGGCTGGGCCTCTAACCCCAGAAACGGGGCGTCCACCTCGGGAAAACCAGGGGGGCGACACACCAGCCTCTGGTCCCGCCGGGCTCAGGGGGACAGACAGATTCCGAGCTCCCACCATCCCTGTCCTGAAAACCTCTCCTCCAGGGGCAGCCCCGGCTGCGTGGCTGGTTCCCCCTGAGCGGCGACGGGCGGGAGGCCCCAGGCGAGGAGGAGACCCCCGCCGCCCCCGGAGGGCCCCCAGCTCCAAGGAGGCTCCTCGGGCCGCGGCCAGCTCCGTCCTGCCTTCCCGGGTGCACGGCCTCTGGGGAACCACCGCGCGTTCCTGGGATAACCCACTGGGTGGCGGCCCCAGCCCCCTCGGCAGCGGTGGGTGCCATTTCTATCAGCTTTCCCTGGGGGCGTTTTGCATCCATGTTCATAAGGGAAATTCGTCTGTGGTTTTCTTTTCTTGCGACGTCTTTGGCGGCTTTGGTTTCAGGGTAAAGCTGGGTCCGAGGAGGCAGGAAGGTTGGGGTTTGAGAAGGGTGGGGGTTAATTCTTTAAACGTTTGGTGGAACTCAGCGACGCAGCCACCTGGGCTGGCCCTTTCCTCATTGGGGGGTTTTGAGACCCGATTCAATCTCTTTATTTGTTACTGGTCTGTTGAGATTTTCTATTTCTAAGTCAGTGTAGGAGGTTTGGTTTTTCTAGGAATTTGTCCATTTCCTCCAGATTATCTCATTTGCTGGTGTACACTTGGTCATACTTTCTTCTTATAGTCATTTTTATTTCCCTAGGGTTGGTGTAATGTCTCCCTTTGATTTTTTATTTCTGCTACTTGCATTGTCTCTCTTTTTTCCTTGTCAGTCTGGCTAAATGTTTGTCAACTTTACTGATCTTTCCAAAGAAATTTTTTTCAGATTGTTCAGATACCACACAACTATCCAAAGATCCAAAGTGTACAATTGATTGCCCACAGCACCACCATACAGCTGTGCATCCATCAACACAATTTTTTTTTCAATTTTTAGAACATTTTTACTACTCCAGAAAAGAAACAAAGACAAAAAAAAGGAAACTCACATCTTCCCATACCCCTAACCATGCCCCCCCCTCCATTATTGATTCATGGTTTTGGTATAATACATTTGTTACTGTTGACGAAAGAATGTTAAAATACTACTAACTGCAGTATACAGTTTGCAATCGGTATATACTTTTCCCTATATGCCTCTCTATTATTAACCTGTAGTTATAGTGACATACATTTGTTCTAGTTCGTGAGAGAGATTTCTAATATTTGTATAGTTAATCGTCCACCACAAGATTCACTGTTTTATACATTCCCATCTTTTAACCTCCAACTTCCCTTCTGGTGACATGTGTGACTCTGAGCTTACCCTTTCCACCAACTTCACACACCTTTTAGCACTGTTAGTTATTCTCACTACATGCTACCATCACCTCTGTCCATTTCCAAATGTTTAAGTTCACCCTAGTTGAATATTCTGCTCATAATAAGCAACCACTCCCCATTCTTTAGCCCCATTCTATATCCTGGTAACTTATATTTCATGTCTATGAGTTTACATATTATAATTAGTTCATATCAGTGAGACCCTGCAATATTTGCCTTTATGTGTCTGTCTTATTTCACTCAATATAGTGCCCTCCAGGTTTCTTCATCAACCCATTTCTTCTAAGGTGGTTTTGTGCAAACACTGTACATTCTGTCCTAAGTAAACAATCATTGGTTCCCCATATAGTCACGTATTTGTGTATTGAGCACCATCGCCACTCTCTATATAAGGACATTTCTTCCACAAAGACAGAGGAAGAGTCAAAGAAGGCAGAGAGGCAAAAGAAAAAGGCAAGAGAAAGAGAAAAACAAACAAGCAAACAAAAAAACTTGATAGCTAGAAGGTGACAAAAGGAAAGATAGCATTAACCTAAAGTAGAAAAAAGAGTCAGACAACATCACCAATGCCAGGAGTCCCACACCCTTCCCTATTCCCCACCCCTCCATATGCATTTAGCTTTGGTATATTGCTTTTGTTACATTAAAGGAGGCATAATACAATGTTTCTGTTAATTCTAGCCTCGAGTTTGCATTGATTGTATTTTCCCCCCGAATCCCACCCTATTTTTAACACCTTGCAATGTTGCCATTCATTAGTTCTGCCTCATGTAAAAACATATTTGTACCTTTTATTACAATCGTTGAGCACCCTAGGTTTCCCTGAGTTACACAGTCCCCCAGTCTTTATCATTCGTCTTTTGTTCTGGTGTCTCACATGATCCCAGCCTTCCTCTTTCAACCATACTCACAGTCATCTTTCTTCAGTGTACTTACATTGCTGTGCTACTATCTCCCACAATTGTGTTCCAGACCTCTCACTCCTGTCTTTTCCCTTCTGTCTGCAGAAAGTGTTTCCTGTAGAGCAGGTTTCTTGTTCACAAACACAGTCATTGTCTGTTTGTCAGAGAATATTTTAAGCTTTCCCTCATATCTGAAGGATAGTTTTGCTGGATATAGGATTCTTGGTTGGTGGTTTTTCTCTTTCAGTATCTTAAATGTATCACCCCATTTCCTTCTTGCCTCCATGGTTTCTATTGAGAAATCCACACATAGTCTTATCAAGCTTCCTTTGTATGTGATAGATTGTTTCTCTCTTGCTGCTTTCAGGATTCTCTCTCTACCTTTGATGTTTGATAATCTGATTATTAAGTGTCTTGGCATAGGCCTATTCAGATCTATTCTGTTTGGGGTACGCTGCGCTTCTTGGATCCATAGTTTTATGTCTTTCATAAGAGACGGGAAATTTTCTTTGATTATTTCTTCTATTATTGCTTCTGCCCCTTTTCCCTTCTGTTCTCCTTCTGGGAAACCAATGACACATAAATTTTTGCTTTTCCTTTTGTCTTTAAGTTCCCAGAGACATTGCTTGTATTTTTCTATTCTTTTCTCTATCTGTTCTTTTGTGTATCGGCTTTCAGGTGCATTGTTCTCCAGTTCCTGAGTGTTTTCTTCTGCCTCTTGAGATCTGCTGTTGTATGTTTCCAGTGTGTCTTTCATCTCTTGTGTTGTGACTTTCATTTCCATAGATTCTGCCAGTTGGTTTTTTGAACTTTCAATTTCTACCTTATGTACGGCCTGTGTTTTCATTATACGGTTCATCTCTTTTGCTATATCTTCCCTAAACTTTTTGAATTCACTTATTATTAGTTGTTTCAATTCCTGCATCACAGTTGAAGTGCAGGTTTGTTCCCCTGACTGGGCCATAACCTCATTTTTCTTGGTGTAGGTTGTAGTTTTCTGTTGTCTAGGCGTGGTTTCCTTGGTTACCCCAATCAGGCCTCCCCAGACCAGAATGGGCTAAGGTCCCAGAAGGAAGAAATATTTAGAATCTGGTTTCCCTGACGGTGTGTCTTAGAGAATTGCTACACCCTCTGATGCCTCCGGTCACTGTGCTTTTCTGCCCCAGCAGGTGGTGCCTGTTAGCCTATAATTCTTGACTGGTGTAAATTCTGAATGGAAGGCAGGTAGTAGAGCTGGGCCCCACCCCTTTCCTCTTAGAGAAGATAGACCCCCTAGGGGGAAGTCGTTAGCATTTCAGTGATCTCTCTCTGCCTGTGCTACACCCTTGTCTGGGTCACAGAACTGGGAACTGAAAATGGCTGAGGCTTTCTCCACTGAGTCGAAAAAGGAACAGAGCTAGTCTGAGGCGACCCTCCGGCTCTCCAAGGTCCGTTGTCACCCAAAGCCTCTGTCTACTGGTTGGGGATTCGCACCTCGTAGTGAGCAGGTCACACTCGCTGATTAAAACCCCAGTTGGAGCTCAGCTGAGCTATATCCACTTGCTGGGAGAAAGCTTCTCTCTGGCACCACGAGGCTTTGCAGCTCGGGCTGTGGGGGAGGGGACTCCCGGCTTGGATCCGCAGTTTTTACTTACAGATTTTATGCTGTGTTCTCGGGCATTCCTCCCAATTCAGGTTGGTGTATGATGAGTGGATGGTCACGTTTGTCCCCCTGCAGTTATTCTGGATTATTTACTAGTTGTTTCTGTTTTTTTTTAGTTGTTCCAGGGGGACTACTTAGCTTCCACTCCTCTCTGTGCCACCATCTTAGATCCTCATCCAAAGAACCATCTTTTGGTTTTGCTGATTCTGTTCCTTTTCTAATCTCCGCTCCTTTCTCCCCCCACGATCTCGTAACCTCCTTCCTTCTTGCACCTGCTCCTCTGACCGAGCGCAGCGGGTGCTGCCACGTCCTCTTCCCGGTGCTGCCCCGGCCGACCTGGGGCTGGTCCTGGTGTGTGCTGGCACCTCGTTCCCACGCTCCAGCCTGACGACAGTGCTTGTTGAAGCGATACCGGAACCCCCCGGCAGCCCAGGGCCCCTCAGCAGGCAGCATTGCAGCCACCAGGAGGCCCTGGAGGTGCAGCGGGAACTGGGAGCTGTTTCCACGCACCGCCCCGCAGCCTGGGGGCCCGTAAGGGAGGAGAGGCCCGTGGGAACCGGACAGGGAGAGAGGGTTCCAGAGCCGGGGTCGGGAGCAGCTCTTCTGGTTTGCAAAGTGTCTGTGGCGTTACGTTGTCCCAATAATTGTGGGGAAAAAAACACTTCTTGGTGGTCTCGGCACCTGCCCTCTCCCTGTCTGTGTATGTGCCGCCTCCTTGGCTCTCCACCCCCAGGCAGCACCCAGGCACCCCCTGCCTGCCAAGCCCACCTCCCACAGCCTGTCGGATCCAGTCTGTCTCCTGCACCTGGGGCAGCCAGGGGGGGGTCTCTGGAGCTGGTGACTCCCATGTGCAGACAGGGACAGGGGACCTGCTGTCGGCAGACCCATCTCTGTCCTCCACGGGGATGGGCCAGCAGCTCCTCTGAGGCCTGGTGAGGGCTGGAGGGTCCCAGGCCCCAAGTACTCTCTCTCCAAACCCCCCTCTGGAGAACCCACTCTGGGAAGCCCTTTCTGGGGGCCCCTCTGCTTTAGCAGGGCTCACCGCACCCCAGGGTGTGAGACGAGCACAGACTGCCTGGGGCCGAGGCTGCCCCGAGGAGGAGTGAGGGGCTCCGGCTTGCAGGGAACCAGGTACGGGGGGCCGTGGACACCCACTGAAGACCCAGAGCACATCCCCCTGGGGTCCCCTCCCTGCACCCCACATCCTCCACCGGCTGTCGCCACGGCTCCCAGTGCTCCCCCTGCAGACGGAGTTCTGAGCTGGGACCCCCCGTGCCCCACCTCGCACACCAGCCATCCCCTGCTCCAAGGACGCACGGTGGCCCTCACGGCCCCAAGGGCTCTGCAGCCCTGTTCTCACTGCCCACAGCAGACCCCGCCCACCTCCACCTGGAGGCCCCTGCTCGGGCTCGGAGCCTCCGAGATGCCCCCGGACCCCCGGCGGCAGCCCGCTGCTCCCCTCCCCACCCCACCATGCTCGAAGGAGAGAGGTGCCCAGAAGGGTGCCCAGAAGGGTGCTAGGGTCAGGTCTGCGTCCCCTCCCCGGGAGGCACCTGGCTCAGGGTGCTGGACATGTCCACAGGGAATGAATGAGTGAGTGGACGCTGCACGCACCCGACTGTCCACTGAGCCGACCCTTCCCGTGCAGTCACAGCACCCGCTCTGCCGGACGGCTGGCCTGTCAGCCAGGTGCCATCGGCCACCTGCTCATCTCTGACCCACGAAGGCTGGGGGACTCGCCCGGCCCGCAGGTGTGTGCGCCCAGGTCTGCCCCTGCTCGGCGGGCAAGCACGTCCCCTCCTGGACCGGACGGGCAGCTGCCCTCCCTGCCGGGCCCTGGCACGGGTTCAAGTGACCTCCCGCTCAACTAAGAGCACAGGGACAGACAATAGTTTAAAAGCAAAGAGCGCTCAAGACGAGAATTCAGCTTCAACACATATTTACCAAGGAGCACTTAGGGGGAAAGGAACAAGTTTACAATGTAATCATTGAGACGTTACCAAGCCTGGGGACCTCTGTCCCTTCCAGATGCGGCTGGACAGGAGACAGAAGACCCCTCCAGCCTGAGTTACAGAGCATTTACAGAGCCCGTGATTTAGGACACGTTCAACTGAACCATATTCTGTTTTTACGTGTGAACCACGGGTAAGTCAAAAACAAAGGAGGGTTAGGTCAGAGACTCAAACTTAACCTTGGATGTCTGCAAAATTTTACTGAAAATATTTCTACTAATTAAGTTATAACTTCTGTAAGAGTGATGTATCTTTTACTCATATTAAAACTAAAAATCAGAAAAGAGATTAGTTTTACTATTTCTAACTCAGTGTTGTTTTCTTATTTCATTCTATAACTGGTCTAGCCGTTACATCATGTTGATAAGTATACATTTGTTCAAAACTGTGTTCAGTCTCACTGCATTACTTAGGATCTTAATTATGATTGAAGTAACAGTTACCGCCCCATCCTGTTTTCTCTTTACACAGAGGACTAGACGGTCACATGTTGTCTATATCTAAGAAGGCTGAGAAGGGCTTTCTGCTTTCCTGAAAATATTCACAGCTTTTAACTGTTTAGCTTCCCCTTAAGTTACAATTTTCTAATAAAGGATTTGAAGGATATGAATCACCTGTTCTAGTTACCATAGTAAGGCCTTTTCACTTTTTATTATTTGGAAATTGTACTTGAGTATTTTGGGTAAAATTCTGTTAAATATGCTTCTGTATCCGAAGGAATAACGGGTCCCATGTCACTCACCGGTTCTGCAGCTGCGGGTGCCACATGTCACCTCCTGGGGTAGGGGGACAGCCCCCAAGTCTGCACTGGCCACCCCCCACTCCCTCCTGGGGCTGCTCTGGGCCCCCTGCCAGCTCCAGTACCATGCGGGGCCCCCGGGGAATGGGCCCTCCTGGGCTGCATCTGCACCGTCTGCCCAGGGACACTGCCAGGGCCCCTCCTTGCCCCTGCTGGGCCGCACCCTGGCCCAGGAAATGCCCCTCGTGGCAGCACCCCGGCCTCAGCGGCTCCCTTCCATTTCCAGGCCCGGGCTGGCAGGGATCCTCCCCGGCTGTGTCCTGTGGGAATGGGGTTGAAGGCAGGGGTCCCACGTGGGGGCACAGGAGCGGGGAATGGCACGAAATCCCCACCGGTGCCTGTGGCCGGGCATCCAGCCTGGGGCTCACAGACCTTGGTGAAGACGCAGATTCCTGGGGCCCCGACTGCCTGACACAGGGGACTTGCTTCCCGGGAGCTGGGGACTCCGACGGCCCGTGGGACACCCTGGAGAAGCCAGAAGGGGGGAATGCAGGTGACAGGACAGGGAGGGGGCAGGGAGGGGGCAGGGAGGGGGGACAGGGTGCCCCCACCCCGAGCCGGCCTGGCCCCCCCATCCTGAGCCCCCTCTCCTCCACACAGCCCCCGTCGGCCGGGGGCCCCTCCTGGCGCCCACACTGCATGGTGAAGGGAACCGGGCTCCGGCCCGACCACACGGCCACAGAGCCCTTCACACGCCCCCCGGCCAGCACCCTGCTCACGGTCACGCTGGCCAGCAGAGACCCCCACTGCTCCGGGGGACAAGACGAGTACAAGGAATCTGCTCCCAACTCGGGTAACTATCCATGGCCCCTCCCCATCCAAATCACTTCCCAGGAGCCTAAGACTTCAGGAGAAACAAGCAGGAGTCAGCGAGTTTCCACTTACTACAAAGACACAACAAAGGAAGTGGGGCTGGGGGGGAGTCGGGGAGTGGGGGGCATGGCCCAAGGTCACTATGAGATGGGGGGCCCAGGGCAGCCTGGCGGGGGTGGGGGTGGCCCCTGAGCTTGGGCCGGGGGCCCACTGCCCTGGTTTGCACAGCAAGTCCCGTCCTGGGGCCCCAGGCAAATGGGGATGGGATCACCCTCCTGGCTGGGCAGAGGCCTGGGCAGGGGGCAGATGAGTTAAGGATTGGGGGCCACCAAGGGCCACCAGATGGGGTGACGGGGTCCTCTGCTTGTCAGACTCCATGGAGTCAGAAAGGGTCACCACGGGGGGCAGAGGGAAAGAAGGGGCACCAAAAATCCAGGGAACATTCACGTTGAGGGGGTCGGCCACAGTCACTCCCAGCATTGCCCCCCGGGTCATTACCTGCCCAGCCCCCCACCAACCCCCTCCCACCTTGTCCCCACCCAGGCTCCTCCCACAGGGAGAAGCCCCCTCCTCCACTCTTGAAGGCCAGTTGCACCCTCCTCCTCTGTCCTGAGCCTGGGGGCCCTGAGTTTCCGTTTGAGGGCCTCTGCTCTGGGCCTGGGGCTGCCGAGACTCTGCCTGGACTCAGGAGAAGGCAGAGAGCTCAAAGGCTGCCCCAGTCCCAGGCCCCTGGACAGGGGTCCCCGCGAGGTCCAGTGCAGCTGCCCCCTGCAGGGCATGTGTGGAATGTTCCGGCAAGTCCCAGCTCCTGCTGTGCCCAGAGCTGCATGCACAGCCGAACAGGGGGACAGAGCAGGGGAAGGACCACGGCACCCATTCACAGACCAGGGTGACAGCAGGGACAGGCTGGCCGGCTTGGGGTGGGGACTAACCCCACACTCCCTCCCAGGCCAGGGCTGGGTCCACTTCTGCAGCCCCCAGAGAATGGGACAAAGGCCCCAGGCACAGGTGGGGCTCGGCCTACAGGCCCCCCAAGGCAGGGCCACTCTGGTCAGTGACCCCAGGCCCAGCAAGGCCATTTATACCAAACCTGCTGGAAAGTTCCACCCAAGAGTCAGCGGCTGTGCTGCAGCTATGGGCCCTGCTGGCCTGTGCCCTGGCCTGGGCGGGCAGTGGCTGGATTTTCAGCTTGGGCCTCACAATCCCCCCAAGAGCAAGGGCTGTCTGTCCATGCAGTGGGGGGGTGGGGGGTGGGCTGCAGGAGCGCCCCGGACGCAGTGCCCACTGTGTAGAAGCCACTGCTGCCCAAATCGCCACGTGCAGGGGCCTTGGGGGAGCGGGCCTGTGACAATGTGATGACAACGCTCAGCGATGTCATTCCCACAGCCACTGCCCTACAGAGGGGGCAGGGGGCCTGGGAGGTGCTCTGGCCACCTCGGCCCTGCGCCAGGTGCTCGGCCAGAGCCCGTGTCCCCCAGCTGCCCCGAGTTGGCCTTAACCTCCAGGGCACACGCAGCAGGGCTCCTCCTGGGTGACAGTGCCACTGACAACAGCACCCGGAATGACCTGCAGAGATGGACGGGAAGACTGGGGTGGGGATCGGTCTTGCGCCCAGCAGATCATGCCCCCCCAGGAGAGGGGAGCCCACAGGTCTGAGAACACACAGACCCTCTGCCACCTGCCCGGCACCCCTCCCCAGGCCCTGGCCCTCCCCCCAGGTGCCCTCTGTCCCCTGCACCCCTTCAGAGACCCCAGGCAGCCCGCGCCAATGTTAAAGATCATTAGCAATCGTGGACTCATTGCCTTAAAAAAGATCGTGTGTTTCAGAGCCAACGTGGGCTTGCCGACAATCTGTCCCTGAAAACCCCCGCGTCCCTTCCCCCAAGCCCAGGACCCGGACGGTCGCCTTCTCCACACGTGTGCATTCAGTTCTCGTTAGCTGTTGTGGTCGCGCCATTGTCACACCGGGACGCGCATTTTCACCCCATGTTTTCCTCTTTGCTTTGTCATAAGATTCATTCACTCGCGCCACGAAAACGCTCTGCTGAAAGGAGCGAGTTGGCCCTCGCCGTCCGCATGCACACCGCGGGGGCCCAGTGGGGACACAGCGCTGCCGCCCGGGCCCAGGGAAAGGGGGCCCTGGGACGCGGCAGGCAGTGGGGGTCCTGGACCCTTCCCTGGATGCCCAGGCCGCTCAGCTGCTGTACTCACTGCACCCACTGCACCCACTGTGCCCACTGCACCCACTACATCTGCTGCACCCACTGCACTCGCTGCACTCGCTGCACCCGCTGCACCCACTGTGTCCGCTGCACCCGCTGTACCCATGCACCCACTGCACCCACTGCACCCGCTGCACCCGCTGCACCCACTGTGCCCGCTGCACCCACTGTGTCCGCTGCACCTGCTGAACCCGTGCACCCACTGCACTCACTGTGCCCGCTGTGTCTGCTGCACCCACTGCACCCACTGTTTCCACTGTACCCACTGCACTCGCTGCACCCACTGCACCCACTGCACCCACTGTGTCCGCTGCACCTGTGGTACCCATGCACCTACTGCACCCACTGCACCCGCTGCACCCGCTGCACCCACTGTGCCCGCTGCACCCACTGTGTCCGCTGCACCTGCTGAACCCGTGCACCCACTGCACTCACTGTGCCCGCTGTGTCTGCTGCACCCACTGCACCCACTGTTTCCACTGTACCCACTGAACCTGCTGTGCCCGCTGCACCCACTGCACCCGCTGCACCCACTGCACCCACTCTGCCCACTCTGCCCGCCGCCTCCAGGCCCTTCCTGCCTCCCCCGGCTCGCCCTGCCTGGGCCCCGCTCCAGGGCCTCTTCCTGGGGGCGCCCAGGTCAGACCGTGCCCCACCCTCAGCGCTCCCCTCGGCTGGAAGTCGACGTGCCTGCAGGGCACCCTCTCCTTCGGGGTGAGGGGAACTGAAGGGGTCCCCTATCCACCCCAAAGACTGGCCCCTACCTGGCTCACAGTCAAGTGGACCTGACCGCTCAGGTGACCACCCCAGGTGACCCCTCTCCACAGGCAGAGAGCCTCTTGGGGGACCCAGTGCCCCATTTCAAGGGTGAGAAAATCGAGGTCCAGAGAGAGGCGCTTTGCCCAGGGTCACGCAGCAGCGTGCAAAGGGGACAGCGGGGAGGGGGTGGGCCCCACCTCACCACAGCCCCCTGGGACCCAATGGAGACAATGGCCCCCAGGAATTCCCACTGACCCTAAGAGCTGAGGCAGAGCCCCACATTCAATGGGGCTGACCTAGGGTGGGGTTCCCCAGTGCTGTGGGACCACCTGGGCCTGTCCCTGCCTGGGCACCCCCATCCAGCACATACAGCCTCCCTGACACATAGGGGGTGCCCCACAGGGGTGCAGTGAGGGTTGCAGAAGGCCCCACCTCTGCTGAGGGAGTGGTGAGCCCCATCCCTCACCCCAGGGAGGCTGGCGTGGGCGAGGGGAGGCAGCAGACCCTGGAATGGGGCCTGCCAACCCCTCTGCCAGGTGGATGCTTCGTACTGGGGTCACCTCTGTCTACAAGCCCCTGGCAAATGGAGCGGGGTCGGGCCCAGCCACCCGGTGCCTGCAGTGCACACCGTCCCTCGGCCTCCCCGCCGCCCGCAGAGCCTTGTCCGGAACCTCACCCAGCTCCCTACAGCCCTGATGCCCCGGCAACGCCCCCCTCCCAGCTTTTTTTCAACTTGCAGCCCCCCCAAACCCAGCACCAGGCTCAGCCTCTGGGATGGCTCATGGAGCCCTGCTCTAAGGCCGTGAGCACTGTGGCCAAACTCAGCATCTTGGCCCTCGCTGCCTGGGAATGACAGAACCACAGAGATGGAGGAGCTGAGTGGATGGGGAACAGGAGCTGAGCAGAGGGGGGACAGGAGCTGAGCAGAGGGGGGACAGGAGCTGAGCAGGTGGGGGGACAGGAGCTGAGCAGAGGTGGGGCAGGAGCTGAGCAGGTAGGGGGACAGGAGCTGAGCTGATGGGGGGACAGGAGCTGAGCGGATGGAGGAATGGGAGCTGAGCAGAGTGGGGACGGGAGCTGAGCAGAGGGGGGACAGGAGCTGAGCAGAGGGGGGGCAGGAGCTGAGCAGAGGAGGGGCAGGAGCTGAGCAGGTGGGGGACAGGGGCTGAGCAAGAGGGGGGACAGGAGCTGAGCAGAGGGGGGGCAGGAGCTGAGCAGGTGGGGGACAGGGGCTGAGCAGAGGGGGGACAGGAGCTGAGCGTGTTGGGGGGCAGGGGCTGAACCTTTGGCTCCACGGACAATCTCAGAGGCGGCAGCTGCTCCATCACTTGGGGGCGGGTCACTCTGGGGCCCCAGCCTGGAGCCGCCTGCCTGGCCCTCCCTGGCAGCAGAGGTTGGCAGTGGGCACAGCACTGTCCTCACCCTGACCCGCCTCTAGCCCCGACCTTGGTGACCGGGGGCCCCACGGAAGGCAGGGCCCAGTCAGAGCGCTCAGGCCCCTTCCCCGAGCCCCCAGCCCCTCCCGCAGGTGCTGCGTCAACAATGTCCCCCCCCCCCCCGTTTTACAGGACGCAACCGGCCATGCGCGGGCGCCGCGGTCCTGCCTGGGGTGGATCCGGCGAGGCCTGGGCCGCGGGTCTGCCCCGGCCAGTCTCCCTCGGACTTCCTCGCTGACCCCAGACCTGTCCCCACCCCGGCTCGATGGTGCAGCCCCGCGCGTCCACCGGGGGTGCCCGCCACCCGCCCCGTCTGCCCGAGAGCAGGGCCGCGGTCAGGGGCTCCCCGGGCACCCCCAGAGCCGCCCGGAAGGGGTGGGAGGCCGGAGCCGGTGCGGGGTCCCCGTGGGAACTCTGGGGAGCTCTCGGGAGCTGGGAGGGCTGGGGGGGTGCACTCCCGGGGCGAGCCTTCCCTGAGGAGGCATGGCTAGTGACAGAGGCGCAGGGGGGTCACCGGGGAAAATACAGACTCGGGGCCCGACCCCAGGCCGACTGAGGCCGGTGGCGCAGGGACCCCGCTCTGGGTCCATCCTGGGACCACAGGGCCTCCTGGGGGCGGCTGGAAGAACAGGAGAAACGAAAACGTGGGGTGCTCCCTGGTAAAGCAGCCTGTGTCCAGAGGAAGCTGTGGAGACGGACCCCCAGCCCATCCTCACCCTCTCGGATGCACAACCCCGGGACCCTCCTTGAACCTCGGGGTCTTCGTCTGTTCCTGGCGGCAGGGGCCTCCCGGCTCTGGGGAGAGCCCTGGAATGAGACTGTCGCGGAAGACACCTCAGAACCTGCTGGTCACCCTGACGGCCCCCAGGGGGCTTGGGCCCCTTCCCCGCCCTCGGACATGGTGCAGGGATGTGGGGAGAGCCCACCAGGCCACAAAGCGCCTATGTCGACCCTAACCCCGCCTGCCGCTCCCGTGCCCCTCCCTCCCTGTCACCCCCTCCCCTGAGCCCCAGCACAGCCCCGGGTGCCACCCGGGGGCCCTCCCGTCGGGCCAGCATCAATCACACGGCACATCCCTGGACCAAGCCCTGTGACTGCGGGACCCCCACGCTGATTGGTCACCAGCTGGGGACCCCTGCCACAGCGGTCAAGGGGTGCCTTCGGGATCACCCCCAAATGACGGGGAGAGGGGCAGCCTACACCAGACAGACGTAAGCCAATGTGCCCTGGCTGTGGGGTGCAGGGCCTGCCGCCGGAGACCGGAGACCCTCAGGGAACATCTGCCAGAGCCCCACAACCTCCCCAAGGGCCTCTGAGGACAGATGGCAGCCACGCTACCCTGCCTTGATGCCACCCCATGGGGACACGGGAGACACTTGTCACCGAGCCCTCCCAGTGGGGGGGAGCAAGCGGAGGAAGGAGGGGTGCAGCACTGGGACTCAGGGACCCCACCCCCATCTCCAGATCTTCAGGGGCCACCCCAGTTCCAACCCGGCAGCCACAGGCTGGGGCCATTTCCTTCTCTACGAGCCGAGCCGTGGGTCGTGGCAGCAGCCCGTCCTCCTGGGAGAGGAAATCTTTAGGCACAATAAACGGTTTTCCAGCCGAGGCGATAACCACCTCCCCGGGAGCCAAGTGAGTTAACGACGTGGCACCCCGCCATCTCCACGCATCCCCAGAACCCTCACTTTGGAAAACTCCTGCTGGTCTGTCCACCCATCAGGCAGTCAGCACACATTCCAGGGGCTGTCTCCGCAGCAGGCGGCCAGCGAGGCAGGCTTGGCCTTGCCTTTGGTGGCCCACGGTCAGAGCTAGAAGGTGCAAAAGGTCCTTCACTGGACAATGCTGGGGCGCAGGATGCTCAGGGCAGGGCAGGCAGGGAGGGCTTCCTGGAGGAGGTGGCACCTATGTCAAATGGGGATTTGGGACCTCAGGACTCCAGCTCTTCCTGGCACAGGTCGCTCCTGCCAGCATCAAGGAGCCACAGTTTCCCTGGGGCCTGACACAGCCCCCTGCACTCCCCCCCATTGGCCTCGGAAGGTTCTGGAGGACGGGGAGCCCATCATCCACCTCCAGCCTCCACAGTCTCACTGCCCCAGGGGGCCGAGGATATCCCGACCAGCATCAGTCTGCTGTGTCCATTCCTCAGTGACCTGAAGACACATCTGCATGCCCCCAAGCAGCCCCGTGCCCCTCCAGGGTGGGGTTTGTGGGCTAACCTCGGCCGCCTGGTGATGACCCTCCTGGCCCGGCCTCCTTCCACATTCGGGGGGGCTGGGGCGCAGCTTTCTCGGTGGACACTGTGCGTTGTTTAGCATTAATTATTGGACACTAGGAATAATATGTTCCGGGAAGTTCCACGAGCTATATTTAGCATGGTGGTTTTTTATGTCAGCCGCCCTCTCTGAGCCTGCTCAAAAGAAAAGCAATTGAGCACCCGGCCCCACCCTGGGAAGGGCACCCCTAGGCCCTGAGCTTTCCGGTCTATGACATGGATGCCAACATGCCCGTTTGTGTCACCCGCGGCCCAGGATGTCGCCCCTCCCCGCCGGGGTCTGCAGCCCCTTGCTGTCGATCGAGGTGGCACTGCGTGCTCAGGGCGCCCGGCAGCGTGTAGTTCTGACATCAGAACAGCGTCCGTGGGAGCCTCTGCACTCCCACCACTGATGGCTCCTGCCCGCTGCCTGCCCCTGCAGCCCAGGCCTGTACGGGGACGGGGGTGCAACCGGACATCCCCCAGGGCCCCAGCTCCACCCCAGAAGGCGCAGCATGGGACAGAGCCAGGGCGACCCCTTCTGCACCCTTGGGGGCAGGAGGCCTGGCTGCCTTCTCCACACTGAGCCATGCTAGCTGCACAGCTTGGACCAGTCACTTGCCTTCCCTGCCTCAGTTTCCCCATCTGAAAGCCAGTGCTTGACAGCAAGGATCTGGAGAGGGATTTCCCCTCCTTCCTGGGGTCTGCAGAGCCACGTGGGAGAGTCAGTCCCCTGCCGCACACACACACACACGTCCCTGCAGCCTCTGTGGTCCCTTCCTCGTCTTCAAACCCACTGAGCTCGTTCCCACCCCAGGGCCTTGGCAGGTGCTGTTCCCTCCGCTACAACACCCTTCCCCACATCATCCCATCACTGACCCCAACTGATCCTTTGGTTTTTGTCACAAACATCACCTCCTCCAAGACGCCTCCCTGACTGCCCATCTAAAGTACGTCCCTGGACCTCTGTTCTGTTCCCTTCGGTGCCCTCCTGGCCATCAGCAGAGACTGGCGCTATTTCCTCGTTTGTTCTCTGTCCCCCTGTGGACCCATGAGGGGGGGCTTCTCTGCCACCCGTCCCCACTGCCCCAGTGTGCGGCCCATACATGCGCGGAAGCTGTGCTGTGAGGGCCCTCCTCTCCCTCCTGTCAACCTCCGCCTATGTGGGCACGTCCTCCCCACCACCACCCCACCCCAGGGTCCTAGGAGCTCCAGGAATGCACCGTCCTGGGGGCAGTAACCCTCCGCCAGTAGAGAAAGGAGGCGCGAGCGCTGGGGAGGGCAGGATAGAGGATAACGGACAGGGCGGCAGGTCAGGGCCGACACCAGAGGGCTGTGAGTAGGGACTTCTCCGTGCCCAGGCCTGCAAGCTCCTGTGTTCTCTCCAGGAATACTCCTATTCAGCCTCCGGAGCCCAGCTCAGAAGCCCATCCCCTGGGAAGCCCCTCTAATCCCCACACCTACACTGGCAAAATCCGTGAACTGGCTCAGAGAGGCAGAGCACACGGCCAGCTCTCGTCCTCAGTGCCAAGGCCACCCCGGGAGAGAAGTCCCACCCCAACCAGCAGCCGCACCAGCAAGGCCCTCGAGAGGGTGCCTGGGTGGGGTGGGCCAGTGGGGGTCTGGGGGGCTTCCTGGAGGAGGGGGCACCCCGAGCGCCTCACAGGACGGGGTGTTGGGGACGCCTGGTGCAGATGCGGCACTGGACTGTCAAGGTGCCAGGCAGGGTGAACGCACCCGAACCTCACCCCTCGGGGAAGGGCAGCCGCGGGCGCCTCTGTGAAGAGGGGCAGGGGCAGCCCCTCCGGCTTTAATGACCAACGGTGAGGACAACAGTAGCACCACCCGCAGCCCGGAGACGGGTCCCAGGCCCCGGCGGAGCTTCAGGCACTGACACTGCAGCTCCTCCCGGCCGCCCCTTGGAGCAGGGGTTCTCCAGGCCACACCAGTCCCCACCCGGGACTCAGTTTCCCCCGCGGTAATGACTGGGTTGGAGTGGGCGGCTGTGGGTGAGCACGGCGCAGCGCAGGGAGGACACGGGGGACTGCACCGGGTGCGGAGGTGGGTGAGCCCGGGCCCGCGGGGGCTGTGCCCGCAGAGGTCGCCGAGGGCCAGGTGGGGGTCCCGGCGGGGCTGGGTGGTGCATGTGCCGTACCCACTTGGCGGCCTTTGAAATGTGTGAGGGAGGCTCGGGGCTCCCAAGGGTGGGACACTGGGGTGGGGACACTGGGGTGGAGCGTCAAAGGTGGCTGGACTGCTGCCGAATTCCTGGGCACAGGTGGGCCGCTGGACAGGGCATCAGGGGGTTGCCCCCCAGTGCTGGCAGCTCACATCGTCCACCCGCCCTGCCTCGTCCCTGGAGACCCCACCGTCCAGCACAGATTGGGCCCCCTGGGGCCCTTCTCTTTGGGGGACACACAAGCACCCCAAAATAATGACTATCACACCGCATCCCTCAGTCCTCAAACAGCCCACGGGGAAGGTACTGCTAGGAACCCCAGATGGGAAACTGAGGCACAGAGAGACTCAGAAGGCTGCCCAAGATCACAGAGTGACTAAGTGTGGTTTGAGCACTGCCCGAACAGAGATCTGCCCCACCCTGGGTCCCCGGGGAGCCTGAGGGGGACTGGGGTGCCACACTGGGCCCTGCGAGGGGCAGAGGAGCAGGGAGAGCCTGTTTGCCTCAGGCATCGGACCCTGGCTAGTCCGGCCAGCTGCAGCCCAAGCCCAGTGCCCCGTGGTGGGCTCTCCCTCGCCCCCAGCCCTGTAAAATGGGGAGGTGGGGGGACAGATGAGCACAGCACCCTCCAACCTTAGCACCAAGGTGTCCCCAGCCTGCCCTCGGGAGGCAGGGAGAAGGGGGACATGGTGGGGGCCAGGCCTCTGGGAGCATAACCTGGGGCCCCAAGCCCGTCACCCCAACTTTATGGCTGGGGAAGTGGTGAGTCACCACCAGTTACAGGCCGTGCCATGCACTGCACGGGGCACCCAGCTGCCAAGGCAGGCCCTCTGCCCCCGGTTGCAATCAGGGCACTGCCAAAGGGCAGGGCACCCACTGGGGAGCACCTTCCCTCACTCCCGGCAGGCCTGGCTCAAAGTCCGCAGCTGCCCGGCCCAGGGCTTCAGCTCCAGGCACTCGGCTGGTCTGGAGGTGCCCGGAGCCCACAGGTGGCCCTGGACCCAGCGCCCAGGGAGAGCCCGGAAAAGCCCTGTGATGCCCAACTGGCCAAGCCATTTGCAGACGCTGAGAAAAGCGGAGCTCGCTCAAAGTCAGGGCCCTCAAAATTAGAACAGACGAGGGGTGTGGCCTCACCCAGCCGACTGGCCCCAGAGCGACCAGCTGAGGACCCCGGTGCTGCTGAGCCAGGAGGAAAGCGGCCCTCAAACGAGGACGCTAAGGCCCCCAGCACCCCTGGAAAAGGACCAGGCAGTGTTTATTAGAACAACACGCGCTCGCAGCCACAGCCCCAAAGGCCCGCGTCCGGGATTTTGCGGCGGCTCCTGCACACGTGCCCACAGCCCGCGCAGCGTCTGCCCCGAAAGCCCCGGGCACACCTGGGACCACCTCCGGGGATGCGCTCAACCCGCCGTCACATGTCCCCGCTGCAAGATACCACGCCACTGATGGGAAACGCCGCCGCAGAGCTGCACGTGCTCATGGGACAAGACGGCGCCGCGTACATCCTTCAGGGGGAGGGAGGACTAATGGTGGCAGAATCACAAATTTGTTCAAAATACATAAAATAATTGCCCTTCCTGCAGTCGGGCATTTGTATGTATTGGTATAAGCAAAGAGGTGGGGTGCAGGGAGATCAGATCCCAGGTTTCAGAGGGTGGGGGCTGGGGGCAGGGGGCTCGAGGCCATCGTTTTCCTTTTAGACCCTCTGTATTGCCTAAATTGTTGTCGTGAGCGTGCATTACTTCCGTAATTCAGAAAGAAAGGATAGTGTAAGGAAAATGTTCAAAAATAGATCAGGGTGATGAAGGCACAACATGATGGTACTGTGAACTGTTGATTGTACACCATTGACGATTGTACGGTATGTGAATATATCTCAATAAAACTGAATTTAAAAAAAAAATGGGCAAAAGACATTGTGACGGTTTGAATGTATTATGTCCCCCAGAAAAAGCCAAATTCTTTGATGCAATCTTGTGGGACAGACATATTAGTGGGGATTAAGTTGGAACGCTTGGATTAGGTTGTTTGCATGGAAATGTGTCCCTGCCAACTGTGGGTGATAACTCTGATGAGATATTTCCATGGAGGCATGGCCCCACCCATTCAGGGTGGGCCTTGATCAGTGGAGCCATATAAATGAGCTGACAGGCAGAAGGAACTCAGTGCAGCTGAGACTGACATTTTGAAGAGGAGCTACAGCCAAGAGGGACACTTTGAAGAAAGCACAGGAGCTGCAGATGAGAGACAGTTTGAAGACGGCTATTGAAAGCAGACTCTTGCTCCAGAGAAGCTAAGAGAGGACAAACAAACCAAGAGCAACTAAGAGTGACATTTTTGAGGAACTGCAGCCGAGAGAGGAATGGCCTGGGAGAAAGCCATTTTGAAACCAGAACTTTGGAGCAGATGCCAGCCACATGCCTTCCCAGCTAACAGAGGTTTTCCGGACACCATTGGCCATCCTCCAGTGAAGGTACCCGATTGCTGATGTGTTACCTTGGACACTTTATGGCCTTAAGACCGTAACCGTGTAACCAAATAAACCCCCTTTTATAAAAGCCAATCCATCTCTGGTGTTTTGCATTCTGGCAGCATTAGCAAACTAGAACAGACATGGACAGACACTTTTCTGAAGAGGAAATACAAATGGCTCAAAAACATATGAAAAAATACTCAACTTCACTGGCTATTAGGGAAATGCAAATCAAAACCACAATGAGATATCATCTCACACCTACCAGAATGACCATTATCCAAAAAACAGAAAATGACAAGTGCTGGAGAGGATGTGGAGAAAGAGGCACACTTATTCATTGTTGGTGGGAATGTAGAATGGTGCAACCACTCTGGAAGACAGTGTGGAGGTTCCTCAGGAAGCTAAGTACAGATCTGCCATATGACCCAGCTATTCCATTGCTGGGTATATACTCAGAAGAACTGAAAGTTAAGACACAAATGGACATTTGTAAACCGATGTTTACTGCAGCATTATTCACAATTGCCAAGAGATGGAAGCAGCCCAAATATCCATCAACAGACAAGTGAATGAACAAACTGTGGTATATACACGTGATGGAACATTATGCAGCTGTAAGACAGAACAAAGACGTGGAACATAGAATAACATAGATGAACCTTGAGGACATTATGTTGAGTGAAGTTAGCCAGAAACAAAAGGACAAATACTCTATGGTCTCTCTAATATGAACTAACATTAGTGAGCAAACTTTGAGAGTTAAAAGCTGACAACACAGGCTACCAGGAGATAGAAAGAGGGTAGAGATCAGGCATTTGATGCTGATGGACTACAGAAATGTTCAGCAGGATTGATTGTATAGATCCAGAAATAGATAGCATAATACTGTGTGATGGTAGCACAGTATTGTAAGTACACTGAACAAAGATGTCTGTAAGTAAGGCTGAACGAGGTGGGATAGGGGAATCTATGACACCAAAGATAAAGATAGATGATGAAGATTGGGACTATATACCTTGGCAAAAACAGCCAATGACTGTTACTAAACATACAAATCTAAAAATGTTCCCACATGTGGGAGAACAAATAAATGTCAACCATGCCAAGTGTTGAAAAAGGGATGGTATTTGGGAAAAAAGAAAGGATAAAAGGAAATCCTATGGAGGATTGTGCTTTGACAGAGGAGGAGGAGGGGAAGGAGGAGGAGGAGGAGGAGGGGAAGGAGGAATGGAAACTTCCTGCCTTGCCTTCCACCTCCTCAGCCTGGTGTGGTCGACCCCCACGTCCCCTGCCTCGTCTCCTTCCATCAGCCAGCCCAGGGCCAGCCACTCACTTGTACCAGTCACTCTCCATGGGCCTCAGGATGTTTCTTACCCATGCACTGACCCTGTGCCCTGAAAGTCCTTTCCTTTCATCTCAGCCAGCAAACTCCTATTCACACTTCAAAGCCTTACCAAATGCCCCCCTCCTTCAGATACACTTCCAAAATGGAAAAGTTCCTAGCTGGGAATGAAACTAACATGGGGAGACACTCTCGGCTCTTTCTTTCTGAGCCCTGCTGTAAAACAGGGCAGCAACAGGGCCTCTTTGTATGAGTGTTCCCAAGATTGATAGAGGCAACTGGCCCGGTCAGGCTCTAAGTGTTTGAGGACAATGATGAGTCAGGTTTGGGGTTTCCACTGAGGGCCTCTCATTTGCTCCCCATCCACACTGTGCGCAGCCCCCTGGTCTGTAGGCGGGGCCATCACATGAGCAGCATGGAGAGGTGGGGGTCATTCCAGGACAGTGGTGTCTGGGATGCCACAAGGCCTCCTCCACTCCACTGCCCACCTGTCCTATGTGTGCTCCCCTTCAGCTGACCTGCTCAGGACCTGGCCACCCCTCAGCCACCTGCATCACAAAGGACATCACGAAGGGCGAGGTGCAGGAGCTGAGCAGGAGGACCTGCCCAGACCCAGGCTGGGCTCACTTCCCCTCCCACTCAAGATCCCCACTTCTCGGATAAAGAGACTGAGGCTCAGAGATGGTCCCATCTTGCTCTAGACAAAAGATATCAAGTGTGCCAGTTTCAATGTATTGTGTCCCCCAAATGCCATTATCTTTGATGTAGTTTTGTGGGGCAGATGTTTTGCTGCTGATTAGATTTGCTTGGAATGTGCCCCACCCAGCTGTGGGTGATGACTCTGATGAGATGTTCCCACGGAGGCATGGCCCCACCCATTCAGGGTGGGCCTTGATCAGTGGAGCCATATAAATGAGCTCAAGAGAAGGAACTCAGTGCAGCTGTGAGTGATGTTTTGAAGAGGAGCTACAGCCAAGAGGGACACTTTGAAGAAAGCACAGGAGCTCTAGATGAGAGACAGTTTGAAGACGGCCGTTGAAAACAGACTCTTGCTCCGGAGAAGCTAAGAGAAGACAAATACCCCAAGTGCAACTAAGAGTGACATTTTTGAGGAACTGCAGCCTAGAGAGGAACGTCCTGGGAGAAAGCCATTCTGAAACCAGAACTTTGGAAAGAGATGCCAGCCACGTGCCTTCCCAGCTAACAGAGGTTTTCGGACACCACTGGCCATCCTCCAGTGAAGGTACCTGATTGCTGATGTGTTACCTTGGACACTTTATGGCCTTAAGACTGTAACTGTGTAGCCAAATAAACCCCCTTTTTATAAAAGCCAATCCGTCTCTGGTGTTTTGCATTCCTCAGCATTAGCAGACTAGAACATGAAGAGCGAGGTGCAGACCAGGCTGGGCTCACTTCCCCTCCCACTCAAGATCCCCACTTCTCGGATAAACAGACTGAGGCTCAGAGATGGCCCCATCTTGCTCTAGACAAAAGAAACCAAGGAAGGGCTAGAACCTGCACCGGGCAGCCCCTTTAGAGACACATCTGCTCCAAAACTCTGAGTAGCTACGATCCCAACCTTGCTTCCTCATGACCCCAGAGCATCCTGCTCAACTGGCCAACGGCTACGGGGTGGAGACAGCTCAGGCCACTGCTGAGAAGCGGGTGGTGAAAGGACAAGGCCCCCACCCCACCGGGGGGCAGCAGGCAACGCCGCTGGGTCAGAGGATTGTGTTTCGCTTCTGCCTGCACTACGAACTGAATCCAACTGTGTGCGGCTCTCAGAAGGGAGGGCCGGGCTGGAGCTAACCCCGGAACAGCTGGGGGTGAGGGACAGGGCACGGGGCTGGGGTCAGGAGGCCCGGGGCCACCGCTGCCTCGTGGACGGCCTCCGGTCAGTCCCTTCCCCTCTCTGGCTCAGTTTCCCTAGACGGGATTGTGCCAGTTTGTCTTTCGGTGGATTTAGGCAGGCTGACCCTCTTCCCAGCAGCGAAAAGAACAGGTACAACCTGGAACTTGGGGGCCACCAGACATGGGGTTCCAAAGCCAAAGGGGCACTCCAGCTGCAACATTGCTGTCTGTGGGGATCAGGGAGCTGGGAAAGGAGCAGAGGGGACTTGCCACCCAGGTGAGACGCGCCTGCCCTGGGGACCCTCCTTACCTGCCTGTGCCCCTGAACTGCAAGGAAAGGGGCAGGGGAAGAAGAAGAGAATTTATTCCACCCCATCTGCCTCTACCCCTCCCCCGACCACCCACAGGGGCCAGAACTGGGGCAGGGAGGGCCGCTGGGAAGAGCCACAGCCAGAGGCTTAGGCAGCCAGGTAAGCCGGAGGACGCCCCCGGCCCGAGCAGGCCTGTTCATCAGACTGAGACGACACCAACAGAGGAAAATGCCACACAGGGCCAGGCAAACGCCCCCACCCTGCCCTCCACTCTGTGCAGCACCTTTGCCTTCTCCTTGTCCCCGCAGGGACCAGCCCCAGCTCCCAGACTTATCTCGATGAAAAACATTCACCTCCTTGAATCAACAGCACAAATGCTGCCAGCTGTGGGCGGCGTGACTTATCAGCCCGAGGAGTGGAGAAAGCGTGAACAGGCTTCTGGGAGAAACCAGAGTGAGCTCAGAGGAGGCTGGAAAGCGGCCGCCCCAGCTCAGGGCAAACTCAGGGCACCCAGCACCCCCCCACACACAGCTGCAGCTGCAGCCAGGCTGTGCCCTGCCCAGAGAAGTGACCAGGGATGGGAAGGACCCGCTCCCTCCACCCTCCAGCCCTGACATAGGAACCCCTTGACCAGGAGGTCTCCGTGGGGCCACAAGCTGTAAGTGGGCACCTCCCGCCTGACAGATCCCACGCCAGGAAATGGAAACACAAAGTTAATGACAGACAGTCCTGCCTCCAGGAGCTCACGGTGGGGGGAGAAGAGACAGCTGGTAAGTGATAAATGCCAAAACATCATATGTGTCCTATTGCTTAGTCCGGCATTGCTTAAAGAGTGATTTTTGGAACACTTGTCCTATGAAATGCTCCTCAAAAGAAGATTCCATGGTCAATGACATTTGGAAAATGTATAATTATCTCGGTCCCCCAGACCCACCAGAGTGCTCATTAGCATATGAAAGGCCACGGGGCCTTTCTTTTAGCACCTGCTGATTGAGAAGATAGGTAAGGACTCCAAGCTCCAGCCGGTCCAGCGTCTCCCTGGGCGTGCAGCTCATGTGTTGCTTCTGCAGGACTCTTCCCTGCAGCTGGAGTTGGGGCGTCTGTGGACTTGCCAGCTGTGTGTGCCAGCTCCAGGCCCTACACTCAGGCCAGGAGCCCCCTGCCTCAGCACAGGCTAACTAAGAGCCCCGGGACACCCCTGTGAAGCAGATGGAGAAACTGGGGCTCGGGGAGGCAGGTGGCCATCCCCTGAGGCCAGGTCAGCTGATCTCCCTACCGCTGGTGATCCTGGGGGAGGTTTGGCCTTTCCTGGGACAAAGGGGCCAGGCAGGGACCAAGGGAGACGGTTGGTCGGGAGTGATGGGGTATGTGGTGGCTGCAGGGCTCCGCCTTTGCCAAAGGGGAAGGCCTGCATGTGGACATGGGCTCTGTGCTGTCACAGCTGCCGGGAGAAGCCACAAACCTGGATGTGCTTACGAGGTTTCCCTGTTTCTTGAACCCGGCACACGCAAGCTGCGTGGCTCCCAGTGGCGACCTCTGCCCTCAGTGCCCCGTGAACGAAGGGTTTCCCACCCAGAGGCGCCAGGGGCGGGAGCTTCTCTGCCCTCCACTGAGCCCCTGACAGTCTCTCCAAGAAGCCCCTGGACCCCTCCTTGTAGCTCTTCACCCCAACGTGAGGTTCTATACTTCCCTGTGTGTGCCGTGGCGCCTCCCAGACTGGGGGGCTCAGGAGGGGAGCCACGTGCACATCCTTCATCCTGCCCCAGGCAGACGTGCTTGAGGACGAGGGGACAGCCCGTCCCCTCCTGGGCCATGCCCAGCTCCAGCTGGCTCTGCTTGGGGGACAGCAGCCCCCGAATGTCAGTGGCCCCCAAAATGACAGTGCTCCCCCAAATGACAGCAGCCCCCAATGACAGTGGCCCCCCAAAATGACAGCAGCCCCCCAATGACTGTGGCCCCCAAATGACTGGGGCCCCTGAATGACAGTGATCCCCAAATGACCATGGCCCCTGAAATGGCAGTGGACCCGAATGACTGCAGCCCCCAAATGACTGTGGTCCCCAAATGACAGTGGCCCTCCAAATGACCGTGGCCCCTGAATGACAGCCACTGCCAAATGACAGTGATCCCCCAAATATAGTGGCTCCCAAACGACAGCAACTGCCCAAATAACAGTGGCCCCTCAAATAACAGTGGCACCCCAAATGACAGCAGCCTCCCAGTGACAGAGGCCCCCCAAATGAGCCCTTGCCACATGCCAGTGGCCCCTTGGGCCCCAGGCGTTAAAACAAAACAAAACACACCACTGAGGGGCCCCCAGTACAGAACGGCCTCCAGGCTCGGGTGGGCCATGGCCTTGGGTCCCGGGGCCCAGGAGGGGAGGCAGGGAGGCCGGCCTTGCCTATCAGGAGCTGGTGGGTGCCTCACCCCAGGATGCCGCGGGCGCCTTATCTCCCCTCCAGGGAGCCGGCCGGCAGGGAGACTCGGGCGCGGGGCGCCAGCCACGTCTGCAGAGGAGATGGAGACACTGCCTTCCCTCGGAACGACGCGTCTGGAGACACGTTCCAGCTGTGGTGGCGGCGGCCGCCCGGGAAATGCCTCGCTCGTGAGGGATGGGCGATCCCGGTGGAGACGCCGAGGCAGGCGCAGCCTCGGACGGGGCAGTAGGGAGAGGGCGAGGCTGGCGGCTGCGGGGTCGTCCTGGGGGGGTCATTGGCTCAAGGCCGAGGCAGCCCCAGGCGGCCTGGGCACCTCCCCTGGGGCTCTGGGCAGCATTGGACCCGGGGATGGACAGGGTCTCACCCAGGGGAGGTCACGAAGGCACCACTGACCGCGCAGCCCCCTCAGGGCTCTGGTGGCCAGGACAGCAGTGGCTGTGACCCTGTCTGACATCTCACCTGTCCACGGCTCCCCTGCCAAGCTGAGAACTTTCCAGACGAGAAGCAGTGGCAGTCACTTCCTGAGCTGGCCTCCAAACATGCCAGTGCTCCCCTGGGGGGCAGAGGGGATTCTCTCATTTCATCACGAGGGCTCTGGGGGGACGAGGAAGCTGAGGCTCCAAGGCTGTGTAAGTGGACGAAGGTGGCCCGGCCCATTTGTGATGCAGCATGCCCGACTCCACTGCACTCCAGGGTGGACCGGCCAGGCCCAGCTCCCAGAGCAGCCCCAAAGAGGCGTCCTTGGCCGACCTCTCAAGTGGCTCCCCTGCGGTCCCAGAACACCAGGGCAGGGCTGGGCCGGGAGCCTGCAACTCTCAGCTACTCAAGGGGGCACCCCAACCTCACCCCGCACTCTCCAGTGGTCCCCAACCCGTGGCCACAAGTGGCGTCTCCAGGCTGGGGCTCCAGCCATCCTCCCAGAGCCTTTCCGGGGTCCCAGCTTCCCCAGCCCCCCATCTGAGCTGGGTTCTTGGCAGGGAGGGGGCAGAGCCTGCTCACCCCACCACCCACCCCTGCAGGAGCACCAGCCAAGCCCTCGGCCTGCAGGACCATGGGTGAGGGCCGCGGAGGGGCAGCGGGGAGAGGGGCTGTGGGGGGAGGCATGGGAGGGGCTGCATGTGGTCCCCCTGGTGCCAAGATGCTGGCAAGCAAGATCCCGCTTCCCAGTTGCCGGGAATTTCCTGACCTTTGCTCCCTTCAGCAGGGCCTCCAGCTGCCAGGAAGAAGGTTCTGGTTAAAGGGTGCCCTACCTATGGAGCATCAGAGGCCTCTTGCACCCCAAGAACCTGCCTGGGAGCTAAGCCAGAGCTCAGGCCCAGGGATGAATGGCCGCCCCACAGCAGGTCTCAGCAGGGGGCAGATGGCCCATCTGACAGTCAGGGTCCCAGGCAGTCACCCACCTGGGGTGACAGGGGTCTCTGGGACACTCTCCTCCTTCCCTCCAGGCCTGGCCGTGGCTGAGACAGACAAGCAGGCCCAATTCAGCTGCCTCCAGCCTGGAGCCGGCTGCAGCCGGGAAGGGAGAAGTATTCACCGCCAAGGTATCTGGCTCTGCACACGGGCCCGTGTGTGCACAGCTCTCGGTACATGGGTTTGCACATGCATGTGACTGTATGTACATGCAAGTGTGTGTGCACACGTGACTGTGTGAAGACGTGTGGGCAAGTGTGTGCACAAATGTGCTTGCTTCTGTGTGTGCTTGCAAGTGTGTGCAATGCATGTGTACCTGCAGGTATGTGTATGTGTGTGCAGGCACACACTCAGCTGTGCAACCTTGCTCCGATTCCACAGCTGTGGACAGAGCTGCCCAGTGCCTCCAAGCTACACCCCTCACCTGGGCCCCTAAAATGATGGTGCCAAACAGAAAGCAAAACCAGGGGATCCTCAAGGTCTTGTCTATTAATTGTCTGAGGCAGAAAAGTCTCCCTCTTTCCTCAGGCAGAGAAAATGTCTCTCCTTAAACAGACCCAAAAGGTTGAAACCGTGTGATGCAGGGGCACTTTGGTTCTGCTCCCCCATTCTTGCAGAAGCATCTGTAGCCAGATTCTGTTAAAATGTTCTTTATTTTCCATTGCATTTATAGTTCTAGGTTATCTGTGTACTACTTTGGTATGGAAAATAAGGAAAATGTAAAGAAGCAGGAAGGTGAAAATGAAAGACACCCGTCGTCCCAGCCCCTCAATCAGACTTTTCTTTGCAGACTTTTTGGCGCTTTCAGAACCCTTTTAACGCCCCCGGGCTTTCATCAGCGTCTCCCCGTCCTGCCTCTCACCCTCCCTCGGGTCTGTACACTGTGAGACACAACTGGAGCGTGATAAACCTCTGGTGGGGAAACCTCACTGTTCTGGCGAGAGGCAGGACGAGTCGGCAGGTGGGAGCTCCCGGGCCCGGCCACCGCACAGGCTCCCACTGGGACAAGACAGGGAAGCAAAGGCGGCCCCCCAGTCCCGGCGCCGTCTCCTTGGAGAGCCCAGATGGACCACCAGACTGGGTGACCTGGGGGAGAGAAGTGGGGAGCCCGGGGCAGGAGCCCGCAGGTTCCCGGGGGCCCTTCTACAGGCCCCGCTGCAGGGCCGGAGCAGAGGGAAGAAATGAACAGAGTGGGGGGAGGGGCGTGGGAAGGGGAGGCGGGGGAGGGGGCAGAGAGGGAGGGAGGGGGGCAAAGCAAAAGGGAGACAGGGAGGAAAGGGGAGGAAAAGAGCAAAGGAAAAATTTTAAAGACAAGAAAGAAAACTCAAGGTAGCAGAATGGAGAGAGTGATGCCCCGCCCACCGGCCCCACCCACCCCCATCCACCAGCCCCGCAGGGCCCCGCCCCACTGACCCCCTCCAGCCCCCCAGCACCTAGAGTTGAAAGTGGGAATTAAGTTAAGGTCCCAAAATAAATCCCCACAGCTGGTTCCACGGAGCCAGGGGTATCAGCCCCATTTGCACCCCCAAAAGAGTGTTATCTGGGAAGGCTTAGTGGGGGGACGCCGAGGCGGCCCACAGCGAGAGCCCACAGGCCAGGGTCCCAGGCGCCAACAGCCTCCAACCCACCCCTGTGACGACTGACCCACCCCTGGTGCAGGTCGGAACTCAGCCCTTTGCCATCGCCAGGGCCAGGGGTGGCCGGGCACCAGGGGGCTGTTCCAGAGCTGGGGCCATCTGGGCAGCTCCACTTCACAGAGCACAGGTCAGCCCGAGGCGGTGAGCTCCTGTGAGCCTCAGGACGGGGCTGGTACAGGGGCTGCAGCGGTGCCCTGGCCCCAACCCCATCACTACCACCCCCATCCATCTCCATCTAGGGCAGCAGGGCCTGATCTGAACCCACCCTGCCTCTTGCCAGCTCTGAGGCCAGCAGGAAGGGGAGTTTTTCCCAGCTCGGGTCTGGCTCCACTGGAGAAATTTACACCAGTGGATCAAGAAGTAGGTGGCCACTGGGACCAGCACGAGCTCCCCCCACCTCTAGGGAGAACAGGACCCTGGGGGGTGGGGGGCCAAGGAGACCCATGTTGAGCCCCCCAGGCTCACTGTGCTGGGGGCTCAGGCCACTTAGAGTCGCCAGGTAAGACACAGGACACTCAGCCAAAGGGAACTTCAGATAAATGAATACATTTTTTAGCATAAGTATATCCCAAGCATTGCATGGGATATACTAAAAATGCATTGGTTGTTTGTCTGATATTCAAATTTAACTGGGCAGCCTGTATTTTTACCTGCTGAATCTGGCAATCTTGGATCTTCTTTCTAGTCTGGGAGCCTCCCCGACAGCCCCCATGGGGTGTGGCAGCCCCTCTGCCTCCTCCCTGGGCCCGTCCAGGGCCCAAGGGCAGCACGTAGAGCCCTTCTCCCTTGAGCTACCAGGCGGGAGGTAGGGTGGTCCAGCCTGGCTGGGGGCTCCTTTCCCTCCATCCCACCCAGCTCCCTGCCATCAGGTCATCGAGTCTTTGCTGCTGACCAGCAGGAGAGGTGGCCGTGGAGGCAGAGGACGGGCTGGGATGGGCAGGCGTGGACCTGTGCCCCGTCCCCAGGGGCACCAGGAGAAGAGCTCGGCCGAGGCCTCAGGACCACATGAGCTTCACGTGCAGCCCCTTGCCCAGCCCCCAGCCCCTCTCCGGGGAGCCACAGGGCTGTGCCCGTCTCCTGGCCACCCGGCCTGGGCCTTGGGGTGGGACCCTGGGAAGGCCTCGCTCTCTCCCTCAAGCACCCCACCCCACCCCCACGCTCAGCCATCCTCCCATGAGGAAAGTTCCAGCATCTTATTCGCATCACCCTCTGGCAGGGGATCTGTGAGTTTTGCATGGGCTGACAGGAGCTGACCCCCAGGAGCACTCAGCCAACAGAAGGCTGCGCTGCTGTTGCTGGGTGCGGAGACTGGGGGCCCAGGCCATGGGGTGGCCTAGATGGGGGCCAGGAGGAGCACTCACCCCGTCCCCTGCACACTCTGCACACGGGACGGTCGTCAGCCCACGGGCCCCTGTGGAGGGAGCGGGCTCCAGGGGCCTTCCGGCAGGAGTGCCTGTCAGGTTCACTCGGGTGGGAAACGGGTTCAGTGTGGCTTTATCACTGGCGAGAGAGCGGGTCCCGCTGGGCTGCTGGGCTGGGAGAGATAAAAGGCCACTGGTGGAGTGTTCCAGGCTGACGCTGACCTCACTTTGGAAATGGGAAGGGGAAGGAATGGGGAGGGGGTGAGGTTGTTTCTGAGCTGCCTGTGCTTGTTTTATCTTCTGGAAGCTTCCAAAGAAGGCGTCTCTGTCCCGACAGTGGCCAGGGGCCTGGACACTTGGAAATCAAGGACAAGCGTCTGTCTCAGGGGCTCTGGGACCCGGGGTCAGTGACAGCAAAGCGGCGGCCAGGCCCGCCCTCTCCACCGATGTAGAAGGAAAGGCCACTACTGCTGGGCGTGTAGGAGCACTCTGCAAAATCCAAGGACTTTGCCTGTGAGGGCAAGGCAGACGGCGAGTGTCCTCTGCATCCCTGAGAGCCCAACAAGGAGATGAGATGCCCCCCAGATTCATCCCAAACCCTAAAACAGACTCCAACGAGCACCCAGCAAGGGGGCCAGGTCAGCGAGCACACAGCACAGCTCGGAGATAGTGCAAGGCCACGCCAGACCCCACTAGTGACTGACCTCCAGGAGAGACTGCGGGGCAGGCAGGCATGCACGCATGGGCTGTGTGTGCAAATACATGCCTGTGTGAGATATCCGTGTGGACATGGTGTGAGAGTGTGTGTGTATGCATGTGTGTGAGCACATGTGTCTGGGTTTGCAAGTACATGGTGAGCGAATGTGTATACATGTTTGTGTGTGTGCAGGTGTGTATATGCATGCCATGTATTTGGTACACACGTGGATGTCTGTATGTGTGCTGTGTACATATCCATTGTGTGTGTGCCTACATGTATATGTGTGTGAGTGTGTGCATGTGTTCATGGTGTGCACTGCATGTGCATTGTGCATGTGCATGTGCACAGGTGTGTGCATGCAGATACTCTTTTCTCGTGCGTGCACAGATCACCTCTAGAAAGATCTCCAAGGGACAGGACAGGCAGCTGTCCCTTGGCAAGTGCCAGGGGACAGAGAACCCAGACCGCAGGAGCAGCATGGATGAATCTCACGGGCTTGATGGTGAGTATGAGAAGCCTACACCAGGTGTTCCATTTCCAGGAAACTCAAAATGGGCAAACACACCTGTGGGGTCAGAGGTCAGGGTGGAGGCTGGTGTTGGGGGGTGGTGTGGAAGGGCCAGGGGGCTTGGTGGTCACACAGCAGTTCACATCTTTGTGTTTGGGTCCATCTGGGCACGCTACTCCAGTAAAAGCATCTCCAAAATGAAATAAAATAAAGGTTTTAGGCTTGACAGAAAAGTCGAGGAAAGAGCCACATTACACCGCAGCCGTGCTCGAGCCTGGCCGGTGGCCCCGTTGCGTGGGACATCTCTGTAGGCTGCGGGCACTGAAGCGGGATGGGAGGGGGCAGGTTGCACCAGGATTGAAACGAAGCACGTGCGTCAAACCGTGTGGCTGGGGCGTCCCACCCAACCCCCGCGCTCACCAGGCCCCGGAGATGTGGTCCTACATTTGAATGAAAGCCCCCTCCCCAGGAAAACACTCCATGCCCAGACTCTTCCAACAGCACGCGAGAACCCAGAGCTCCCGCAGCCTCCCGAGGAGCTCCACGCCCCATGGCCCTCATGGTGGGTGGCGAGGGTCCTTCAGAGCCACTGCCCGTGCCGTTCCCAGCCTGGGAGCAGCCAGTGCATCCTCGGCACTCAGGCCCCCGCTGCCCTGCCCTCCCCAGAGCGAGGCCATCGAGTGAGTGACCGATTAATGACTGTAACGACAACAAGTCAGCCTTGCCAGCTATTTTTTAAAATACAGAATTCAGCACTGCAGTTCTGTGGAGCCATCTGCCTTCCATTTGTAACCTTCTTGGCCAAGCCCGGGACCTACAGCCAGGGGCCTGAGGAACGGTTCGGACCGTCGGAGGTTCCCGGGCCTTACCTGTCAGGGGGCAGCTGTGTACACCCACCTGGCTCCCGGGCCTCTAGTGTGAGGCCCTCCTGGGAAAACAACCACAGCTGACAGAGGCTTTGGCTCTGGACTTTGCCTCATTTCCTGCCAGGCCCTGTGTTCCCTCTCCTGTCCCCTGCGGCCCCCCCCTTCCCTGGACCCTCCCCTGCGGCAGAGCCCACGGGCCTGGGAGCCACACAGCCGGCCGCCCTGTGACGCTGACCCGCTGCTCAGACAGGGAGAGCAGCCCACTCGGGACTTGGAGCGAGCCGGCTCTCTCTCCCGAGACACGCTTGCTTTGACTCCCTCCCCAGAAGACCCCTCTCTGAGTGGGTCTGGGGTCTGGCCTGCAGTGGCTGGCCGTTTACACTGCTAAGCCCCGAAAGGCCTTGGAAACCAGCTTCGGTTACACAAATGACGCGGAACCCAGGAACTGTCTGCCTTTCCCGCCCCCCTTCTCTCCGCAGCCAGCTCGGGGCCTCCGCCCGGCTGTGGACGTGGACAAGTCACTCTGTCCGGGCCGCAGACCTCGTCTATCAAATGGGCCGTGAGTGCCAGAGGAGTTCAGACAGGATGACACGGGACAAGGGCCGCCGGGGGCTGCCGGGCAGAGCGGAGGCGCCACGGCCCAGCCCCCCACCCCGCTCCAGTTCAATCAGATGGCAGAGGCCACGGAGGCGGGTGGGGGGCAGCCAGAGGCCTAGGGTTTTCTCCCCTGTGGACCGTGCATGCAGGAGAGGACACGGCTCACACCTGTGCACACCTGTGCCCCCGCCCCCCTCCAGCGGGGGCTCCCCCATCCCCGAGAGCTATCGCCAGGCCCCACCCAGGGCAATGGCCTGCCTGACCCAGCTCTGCCCGGCGCTGAACGTCATGCAAATGGAGTCGCGTGCACCAGAGACACCTGGGCTTCGGCTCTGGACTTTGCCTCATTCCCTGGAGGGGCGGGAAGGTCCTGAGGACACCCAGAGGCTCAGAAGGGTCAACAGACACACCCAGGCCACAGAGGAGCCCAGGGACAGAGGAACAGCTGGGGCAGGCAGCGTCTGGGGGGAGGGGGGAGGGGCTTGCTTAAAGACCTGCAAAGCCTGCACCCCAGGGATTTACTGCCGGCCTGAAGCGGGTCCCCCCTCCCCTGACCCCTCCCAGAAGGAAAGGCCCCGCTCTGAAGCCCCAAAGGGCTCCCTGAGCTCCGCCCCCTCACAGGGAGGGGCCAGGTGGGGAAAGGGCAGGCCCAGCCCCCTCCTGCAGGTAACCCAGGCCCGACCCTCAGGTGCTGCTTCCTGGACATGGTGCCCCTCCCCCAGGCTGGAGATCAAAGCCATGTCCTGCACCCTGTCCTGGATCCCCAGGTAACCAGGTAACCAGCATCCCTGAGCACCGACTAGTGCCTCAAACCAGAGCACAAGGAAGGAGCTTTCTCCCCTGCCTGGGGGCCCATTCCCCGGGGTTGAGCATGGAGCCACTGCAGCCCAGGCGCCGAGAGGCCAGCTCCCTCCAGAGAGCTGGTCCACAGGCCCTGACGCCCCACATCCCCCCAAACAATGGGGCCTGTTTTCCATCGATAAATGTGGCTGAGCTAAAAGTTCCCAAGCTCTGTAGCTGGGAGGGGATGGCGGCTGGGCAAGTGACAGCTTGAAACGAAACCCAGAGCCTGGCAGGCTGGCGGGAGCCTGCCCCCTCCCTGCCCCCAGCTCAGGCCCTGGACATCGCATTCCCCGGGCCGGTCAGCGCACAGCTCCCCTTCCAACCCAGGAATCACAGGAATTCAACTTTGTCTGGCCACCAAGGAGTTAATGTTGCAACCCTCTTATCTTCCTGGGGGTGGGGGTGGGGTCCCACCTCTGAGACTTCTCAGTCTTGTCCAGCTCTGGCTGGATCCCCAGAGAGGGGTCCCACTGGGCAGGGAAGTCGCAGGGATGGGGGGGTCACCCCAAAGCTGCTTTCTGAGGCAGAAATCCCTTCCTCTGCCTCCCTCACCAGCCTCGGCTGCCCTGCTCAGAGCCAGGCCCCTCCAGGCTCAGCTCAGCAGCCCCTATCCCTGCTGGCTCTGCTTCCCCAGCCATGTTACCTTCAGCAAGCATCTGGAGTGCCTGCTGTGTGCCCCCCCAAGCAGATGCTGGCGGTGCCTAGGCTCCCTAATTCACCCAAAAAGCCACTGTGAAGGGCAGGCACAGTTGTCACCCCCACTTTACAGAGGAAAGTAACTCGCTCAAGGACACACAGCCGGGAGATGGCAAAGCTGAGCCTCAAAGGTCTGACTGCTTCCGGTGCCCACTGCAACCTGCTGTCCCCGAAGGTGCCGTGGGGGCTCTGCGTCTGCGGGGGAGGCGGGACAGGAGCACATGGCCATCTGTCAACACAACACAATGAGGGGCAAGGGAGGAGCTTAGTGGGGAAGGCCACAGACAGGAAGGGTTATGAAGGCTGGGCCTTGAGGAATGTGTAGGAGTTTGTATGCAGAGAAGGGAGGCAGAGGAAGGGTCCTCCAAGCTGGTGGAATAGAGGCCAAGGACTAGGGAGAGGATGGTTTGCTGCTCGATGGGGGAGGGGTAGCAGACCACTGAAGGAGTTCCTGAGGGGGAGGGGTCCTGGGGAGCTGGGGGGACCTGGCTCCTGAGGGCCCCAGGGAGCCTGGGGATGGTTTGATATCAGAAGGTGACTTGTGGGGGTAGGGGATGTTGGGCCATCTTAGCTTCGCAGTTTTGACCAAGACTCGCAGACCACCAGGGCCCTCATCCCCTCCACTGCACCCCGAGGCTGTCAGGCACCAGCAGCCTTGGCATCTACGGCTGGCCCTGGCCGGAGCAGCCACCTCCCGGGGAGGCAGAGTGCCAGAAGAGCCGCCCTGCCGGCCCGGCCCGGCCCGGCCCACGGGGGACCCATCCTTCCCTGCTGCCCCACCCCCACCCCCACCCCAGCATCTTCTCCTGGCCAAACGGCCCGGGCCTTTTTAAGTAACATGATTTTAATTATAAAAATAATACATGTCCATTTTAGGGAATTGTTAAATCAGAAAAAATAACCATCTGCCATCACCCAGAGATTGCCTCATTTTGTATACTTTGCTTTAAATGCCCTGTTTAATTGCTAGCTGTGTGGCCTGGGGCACACTAGGCACCCTCTCTGTTCCAGTTTCCCACGGGTAAATGAGAAATTAATAAAAACACTACCTCAAAAGACTGAGGTAGAAGGAGGCACACAAGGTGTTTGCTATTCGATGTCTCACTGAGGCTTATTACAAGGAAAAATTCCAAGGGTCTCCCCGATCAGGCACCCGCAGAATCCCAGGAAAAGGTCTGCTGGCCATCTTTCCTTGTTTCCCCAGACCTTCTTTGGGGGAGGAGCTCTCTTTTCCCTTCTCTTCACTCCAGGTGTTCTCAGCAGAGTCTCTCCCTCTCATTTAGCTTTCTCTGTCCGTGACCCCCGCTGAGGGCGGCGCTGGCCGCCACCAGCTTTGCCCTCCCGGACATTGGCGGAAGGGTCGCTCCTCTGCAGCAGCAGCTGGACCTGGTGAGGACCCTGGTCAGACCCACTCATGCCCTGCGCGGTGCCCGGCATGGCAGTTTCCAGGCCCCTTGGCCGCAGGGGACCCCTCCCCGCCCTCGTGGGGCGACCTGCCAAAGAGGGAAAGACAGAGGTCCACAGATAAGAGTCTGGGGAACGGAGACAGGAGGGGCGGCGGTGCAGACGCCAAACGGTGGAGGCGGGGCCGGGACCACCAAGTCCCGTTGCGGGCAGCTTAGACCCCGGGCGGCGAAGGCGAGGCAGGATGGAGGGGCGGGTGAGTGTGGAGGGGGTGGGTACTGGGGGCCGAAAGTAAAGGGGGTACAAAGGGGGCCCTGAAGGTCGCCGCGCTCCCCCTCTCAAGGGCACACGCTAGCCGGTCGCCGGCGCCGCCGCAGATCCCGCCGCCGTGGGGTCTCCAGGCACCGGGCGCAAGTGGGGGCCAGCGCCTGCCCCTCTCCGGGGCATTCAGCCCGGGGCAGCCCGGCGAGGCCCGTCCTGGGGGCCTCGGAGCCACGGTACACGCCCGGAATCCGTCAGGGGCGCGCGCGCAGGGGAGTGAGCTCCGGGGCCACCCCGAAGCCGCCATAAGCCAACAGTGCCCTCGAGCCCGCTCGCTCATCGCGGAGGCGCCCCAGGACCCGGTGTTGCGCCGCTCCCACCGCAAGGCCCCGCAGCTACAGCCGCCCCGACGGCCGTCTCGGCCCCTTCCCGCTTCCCTCGTCCACACCCGCCCCGCCGGGTCTTCGTCGTCCACCGGGTTCATTCCTGCGGACACCCCCCACCCGCACGGTTTATTTCTGAAAGCGAAAAACATTTGAGGCCCCAAGGGCCGCTGTCCAGGGCCCCCCAGCCAAGGTCCCAGCCGGTGCGCCTGGAACTGGGCCCTGTCCCCTCTTTGCCATTGTGGCCGCAGCGCGCGCAGGGGCCACTAGCGAGGTCGGAAGCTCACAGTCGGGCCGGAGCCAGGCGGAGCTGCCACCGCGGGTCGGGGTACTGGAGCTGGGCTGTGGCGCTGGGGCCAGGGGAGTGCAGACAATCCCGCTTTGGGATGGGCAGCACGCGCCCAGCCATCCATTTTGCCCAGAAGTTGAGAAAACTGTGGGGCTTCCGCTGGACCACGCGGATCCCTGCGCGGGGCCCCGAGTTCAGGGGTGCACCCGCAACCCGGACCCAAACTCCAGGCCACCTGGGGCGGGGGGCCCTGGCCGGCGATGGGGGAGGGCAGGCGGATCCGCGAATCGTCCCAACAAAGTTAGGTCTCCGCGCCTAACTCCCCCAGGCCCCACGGCGGGCTCGGCCGCTCGGGTCGCCTGCCTCGTTGGGGCCCCGCGCGTGCGTCCCGGTCGCCTTTCCCGCCGAGCGCCGCGGGTCGGGCGGGCTGGGTCACGTGGCGCCGCGGCCGGAGCCCTGGCGCTGACCCCGGGGGAGGGAAGGCCGGGCCGGGAGGGAAGGGGCGGGGCGGCAGGGGCGGGCCGGGGCGGGGCGGCCGAGGGCGGCCCGAGCGCTCGGGATTCCCTGCGGAGCCGCACTGCCCCGGGTTCCCAGTCTCCAACCCGCCTGTCGCAGGGCCCCCGCGACCGCCGCGCCCTCCGGCCTGGGCCCGGGCCTCTCAATCCGCCGGTGAGTGCCCCAGCCGGGCCTGCCACCGCGCCCCTCACCGGCCCCGACCCCTCCCAGCGCCGCGGGCCCCGCGCCGGAGGCCCTGCGCCCTGCCCAAGCGTCGGCCGGGCCTTCCCGGCCCCCACCACGCCCCCCTCCCCGGGTGCCCCGAGACCTGGGCAGTGGGGGGCGGGAGGCTTGGCTTCCGGGTGGGGCCGGGGTGGCCGTTCGGGGGTCCCCCGCGCCCCCGCCGTCCCTCCCTGCTGGTCCCGGGAGCCGCGCCGGGCCCAGGAGTGCTGGGGAGTGGGGAGCGCGGCGGCAGCGGCGGCACCTGCCCCGGCCCCAGCGCGGGAGGGGAGCGCAGAGCTCTCGTAACCTCACGCCGGTGCCCCCTCCCTGCAGGTCAAGGCCGCGCCCGGGAAGATGTACCAGAGCTTGGCGCTGGCCCCGAGTCCCGGCCAGACCGCCTACGCCGACTCGGGCGCCTTCCTGCACGCGCCGGGAGCCGGCTCCCCGGTGTTCGTGCCGCCGGCGCGCGTCCCCTCCATGCTGCCCTACCTGCCCGCGTGCGAGCCGGGTCCGCAGCCCCCCGTGCTCGCCGCGCATCCAGGCTGGGCGCAGGCGGCCGCCGACTCGTCAGCCTTCGGTGCGGGCAGCCCGCACCCGCCGCCGGCGCAGCCGCCCGGGGCCGCGGCGTTCCCCTTCGCGCACAGTCCCCCGGGGCCCGGCGGCGGCGCGGGGGGCCGGGACGGCGGCGCCTACCAGGGCGCCCTGCTCAGTCGCGAGCAGTACCCGACCCCGCTCGGGCGGCCGGTGGGCGCCTCGTACCACGGCGCCTACGCGGCCTACGTGGGCCCCGACGTGGCGCCGTCCTGGGCCGCCGGACCCTTCGACGGCAGCGTCCTGCACGGCCTGCAGAGCCGCCCGCCCGGCCTCCCGGGCCGCAGGGCCGCTTTCGGTGAGTGCGGGAGTGGGGGGCGGTTCCGGTGACTCGGCGCGGGTAGAAACCCGCACCCTGCGAAATGCCTCCCCGACCCCAACGTCAGAGTTTTCCGCTGGGGCTTTTCCTCGCGGGGTCGAAGACCGGCCCTCGGCAGCCCCAACTCGGGAGGCCCCGTAGACCTCGGCAGAACCCGAAGCCGGCCTCAACCCACCCGCCCCAGGCGAAAGCACGGCATCCGAAACTTTTTTTTCACGTTAGTAAGGAAATATATTCATTTCTTTCTCCCATTTACCCCAACCTCAAAGAACATTCTGTATTATGCCAATTTGGAGCCTGAAGCCTTGAACATTTTTATGAAATCAGTTTGGAAGTTATTTTTTTTTAGTTCGAAATAGTGTTTTATTGAAGTAATTCCCCGCATTTGTCTCTTTGTTCTAGAATGTTTACGTCTTCTAACGTGAGTTCTGGTTTCAGTGGCTCCCGGGGTTATAGGTTTCGATAATCGATTCCCTGCCGGTTTCTGAGTCGCAAGCCCCGGATGCTTTGGCCCGGGAAGTGCGGCTGGCGTGAGGCCCGCGCGCTCTGCTTGTGGCCCACGGGGCCCCCGACTGGCCCCCCATCCTGCTCCATTCTGCTCCGGAGCCACTCGGCCTGCGCTGCCCCAGGACCCCGCCGCCGGCGCCCGACCCCGCGGGGCAGTGACCGCCCCCGCCCTGCCCCCTCCCGCCGGCGCCTGGTGCGGCCTGGAAAGGCGCGGGCGACCCCCACCTCCGTGGGCGGCACGGGCACGCCGGTGGGCCTCGGTGGGCGGCCGAGGCCGAGCTGCGCTGCCTTCGGAGGGAGGGCGGCCGCAGGATCCCGACTTCTAGTGGCGTCTCCATGACGCCCACGGGCCTCGCCGTCTCACTCCCTGTTCGCGGAGGCTGAGGACAAGGTAGAGGCGCCACGACGCCGGCCGCGGCCCTTCCGGCTGGAGCCGGCCCTTTCGGCTCCTGCCGCGGCCGGTGTAGACACCGGGGCCTCCCCGGGTCGGAAATTCCACCTTAGTGCGAGAAGGCGACTCCGAGGCCGTCGCGGGTCGCCCCAGATGGGCTCAACCCCACCCCACGATAAAAACAGCCCGAACGGTTTTTTTAAAGTCCAGGATGAATTTCACTATCAGTTAAAAATGGATTTTGAAAACGAAAATAAACAAATAGATGCGTTGCTAAACAAGATGGATTTAAAGCAAAGGAAAGGAAAGCGCCGGGCCGGGAGGCGCGGGCCCTCAGCTCCTCCTGCCCGCAGGGCCCGACTTTTTGGAGGACTTCCCCGGCGAGGGGCGCGAGTGCGTCAACTGCGGGGCCCTGTCGACGCCGCTGTGGCGCCGGGACGGCACCGGCCACTACCTGTGCAACGCCTGCGGCCTCTACCACAAGATGAACGGCGTCAACCGGCCGCTCGTGCGGCCGCAGAAGCGCCTGGTGAGTGCGGGGAGCGGGAGGGCCGGGCGGCTCAGCTCCCGCAGCGTGCGCCGGCGGGGACCGCGGACCGGGACAGCTCAGCGACCCGAGACCTGGCGTCTGGGCGCCCGGCCTGGGGTGGGGGACCCCGTGGAGCTGGGCCGCCCCTTGGGCCTGCAGCGCTGCCCGGGGACCCGGGAGACCCGGGCGCGGGGGCCACGGCGCCGGCCCGTCTGCGCACTCGGGAAGGGGCAGCTTGGGGCGCCTGGCTGCTGCGCCGGTGCTGTGCGCGAGGATGGGGGTTGCCTGCCTTGGGTCCCCGGTGGCTGCGGGGCCTCAGCCTAGCGGCCCGGCCCAGGGGACTGCACCCTGGGTGGCGCTCCAGGGGAAGTGGCCCCGACTGAAATCTGGAAAATGAGGGGCTCCAGGTCAGCCTGGCCGTCGGGAGCGCTTGGTAGTCACCACACACCGCAGGGTAGGGAGGAGCCAAACTTGTTTTCACTTTTGGTTCCTTCTGAGGAGTTGGGGGGGGGGGCTAGGCACTGGGGGACTTTGGGGCTGGGACTCTGCCCCCACCCCCTTCCTCAGGACAGAGCCCCCAGGAGCTGGTGGAAAGCTTTAAGTTTACTTTTACTTTGTTCCATATACTGTTTCACCTGCAACCTGCATGTTCCAATACATTTCCAAATAGGAAGGCCTGGGCGTTGGGGGTTGCAGGCTCTTTACAATTATCAGGCCAGGGGCTCCCCAGCAGCCAGGTGGCGTGTCCTCTCTGGCCCCTGCTCCTCTTCTTTGACTTGTGGCCTCGGCTCACGTGGCTGTCGGCTCCAAACCTTTGGTCCCAACAGGGCCCCGGGCTGTGGGGGGCCCTGGGCACAACCCTGCTGGGGAGCGGGCCCCTGCAGAGCCCTCCACAGCAGGACCAACTGGCCTGGGCAGTTGGCGGGAGCAGCTGCTGTCCTTCCGCCAAGCTCCCATAATTTGGGGCTCTGCAGGGCCCCTCGGCTCCCTCCCACGCGGTGCCTCTTGAGGGAGGGTACCCTGAGTCCACAGTGCCCTCTTGGCTTCTCCCCACACAGGGTCTGCCCCAGTGATCACGACCACCCCCCAAGTGTGCTTCGCCGGCAGGAAAAACAGAGGCTAGGAGGGGAAAGGAACGCTCCCCAGATCAGTGGGACCAGAAACTGGATCCCTCTACCCCAAGCCCCTGTCTCCAGGCAGCAGGCTGGCTCCTCCTGGCAGGCCCCGAGCTGGGCGCCAAGGACACCGGGGACAGGAGAGGGGGTCGGGAGAGAGCCGCCTGCCTCCCCACAGAGGCAGGCTCATAAGCCTCCCGCCTCTGGGCTGCGGCATCGAGGGGCTGGTCCCCAAGCTCTTTGAGCCTGAGAAATAGGGAGGGGACCCGGTAACTGTCCTCACGTGTAAAGATTTGCTCAGACGGCTGGTGCTGGGAGCCTGGGCAGGCCTGTGGCGCTTGGTGGTCCCTCTGCCGGCAGGGGACCGGGGTACCCGGCCTTGCTCTGGGGCTGGAGTAGGCTCGGTGCCTCCTTGGGCTGGGACCCCTGTGTCCCCACTGACTCCCCATGCAGAGTGTGGAACACCCCAGGAAGCAGGCACTGGGTGGGTCAGGTCATGGGGCGTTCTCAGCACCCCCCCACCATGTGTTGCTGAGCTGGGCCTCGGGACTGTCCTGTGACGTGCTCCTGGGGTCCCTGCCCTGCCACCCAGGGAGGTCTGGCCCCAGCACTTGCCTGGCGACGGGTCGTGGCAGGGCCTGTCAAGCCTGGTGTACCCCAAGACGCGCCCTGGACTCTCACCGAGCCCTTAGACCAGAGCTGGGCTGGTCACCCCCAGCATCCTAGACGTGCCCCCTCCACTGCTTCTGTGTGGCCAGAACTCACGTCCAGAGGGGCTCACCGGAAGCACGGTCCCAGCCTTCCTTTAGGGGCTCTAGAGTCCCCGGAACTCGTGCCCGGCAGTGTGAGGTGGGCACACCAGTGCGCCCACGTCTGCCACCCCTTCCGGCGGGCCCTGGGCCCCTCTGGCTCTCCTCCCGCCCTCCTGGGCAAGCCCGTGGTGGGGAGGAGGTGGCCTTTGACCGGAGAAGTCGGCTTATGTAGACTGTGGGGAGCCTTGTGGTGGTCCCCCCCTACTCCACAGCCCACCTCAGACAGCCCACACCCCCTCCTCAGTCCTGCTTTACCTGTGTGGGCACAGTGAGGTGTTCTCTGAGCCCAGCCCGCACATGCGGACACGGCCTGCTAGACACGGGATCGGCCGCAAGGGCAGAGGGAGCGGCGGAGGGGCTGGCAGGGCGGACAGATACCCTGTGGCCTGAGCCCAGGTTTGGCACCAGCCCCGGGAAATTCCTGCTGCCAGGTGTGGCCGAGAGTCCTTCCGGAGCAAGCTCGGGCCTTGGCTGAGTTCGGGCCTTGAGTGCCCAGCCCTGCTTCTGGGCTTTCCCTGTTGGGTGGCCTCATAAACCTTGGGCCCCCAAAAGTCCCTGTAACCAGGAAGGGACACCCAGCTCTGTCCAGTTAAATCGTCATCTCTTTCCTCATCACCCTGAGAGTGCCAGGAGGGCCCCCACCCATCCAAGCGGTCACCCCCAGGCAGTGTGGGCCTGCTCCCAGGAAGGGCCTCCATGCCAGGCCCCCTGGCAATGCAGCTTTCCTTTTCAAAACGCTCCTCTGTGTGGGCACCCCTCGTCCCTCCCAGCGGGGCCCACCCCTTCTGCCATCTCAGTCTTCTTCCTCAAGTTCCCACTCCTGCCAGCCCACCCAGGCCCCTCCTGCCCGCTACCAGACTTACTGGGAGCTCCGGGCCAGCAGCACGGGCCCCGCCACTGGGGAACAGGCTTTGAAGTCCAACTTCTTTTGAAAAGAACAGACCAAAGAAGAAAAACGCAGCCGGGAGATCTAGCCAGGGGGTCTGAGCATGGCCAGGCCTGGCTGCCTGTCTGGCAGGGAGAAAGGACAGACGGTTGGAGGCTCCACGGGTCCCTTAGGGCGAGGAGGGTTCCGGGGTGCCCGTGCAGGCCAGGAACGCAGTCAGCCAAGGAGGGGGTTCCACCCAGCCCCGGGCCCCCTGCTTCCCCTTGGGCCTGCTTCCCCGAGGGCACAGAGAGGGAAACGAGGAAGCCTTTCGAAATCCTAAAGAGCTCATTCTGTTTTCCCATTTGCTTACATTTATCAAAGTAAAACACGCCCATTAAAAAAAAAAAAACACTCAAAATATAGCTTCCAAGTTCTTCCCTTGCACACGCAGGGGTGTGGGCAGTGGTTGTGTGTGCTCCTGGCCTTTCTTTTCTACACGCGTGTGCTGTGCGTGGGTCCCACCCGCTCTCGTTTCCCCTCACTCCGTGTCTCTGTGCACAGAGCTCGGCCTGGGTGTGCAGTCACCTGGGTGTGTGGGGGGTAGTGTGTACAGGTGTGGCTGGGTGTGCGAGCTTCCATGGGGGGGTAAGTCTGCAGGGGCGCACGTGTGTGGGGGTGCGTGTGCGTGCACCCGTGTGCTGGAAAGGATGCTGCCCCGTGCAGCCCGGCGTGTGTGATGTTCCGCCTGCGTGGACCGTCCCCGCGGGGAGGGTGTGGAGGTGGAAGTGGCCGTCTCGGGGGGAGACCCTGAACCTGAGCGAAGGCGGAGGCCCCGCGTGTCCGCTGGGCCCTTGATCTGAAAGGGGGGGAGGTCGAGACAGGTGGGGTCCAAGAGGGCAGGCGAGGGCTGCCGGGTAGTATCCAGGACACCTGGTTAAAGGTGAATTTCAGGTAAATAACGAGTATTACTTTTAGCGTGTATCACATGGGACACACACAAGCATTCCTTGCTTATCTGAAATGCACATTTAACTGGGCATCCTGTTTTGTTTGTTTTGTTTTTTTTCTAAACCTGGCAGTCCCGGGGAGGGCCCCAAGGCCTTCCTCCCCCTTCAGGAAGACGGACAGCGGGGTCAGGGGATCCGGGCCAGGGGCCCTCTTGAGCCTCCCCGGCCTCCAAGGCCTCTTCCCGTCCTTTCCTTTTGGCCTTTTGTCCCGAAGCCGGGGGCAGCCCTGCCTGCACACCAGAGGCCGAGCCCCAGATTACATGGGGGTTGCGGGGTCATTCTCTGGAGCCTCCCATGGCCGCCTGCAGCATAGGCTGGGAGAGCAGAACGAGGGAGCGATTAGTCTCGGGCTTTCTCTTCTCGTTCTGACCCCTGGGGGCAGGGACCGTGCAGGCGTTGGTCAAGCCCCCCACTCCCTCCCGGACCGCTCCCAGGTGGCAGCCCGTGCCCTTGGCCGACTGAGCACAGCCTGGGGGGGCGGGGGGGCAATCGGCACTCGGCAGGTGGCAGGGAGGGGTCCTGGAGCCTGCTAGCAGATGGGGAAACTGAGGCGGGGCCTGGGTCTGCTTGCCCCACTGCAGAACAGTTCCTGCGGCCTGGTTTTGGCTCTGTCTTTTCTGATCTGCCTCAGTCCTGGGCCGGGGAAGGCAGAAGCACAGACTTGGCCCTTGGGAAAAGTTCCGAGTGGGCATCCTCATCCTTGGGCACTGGCCCGGCCACCCTGAGGGGCCTCCGAAACACCCTGAGCCGGGTGAGACGGGTGGAGACCCTGCAGGGGCACCCCGGAGTCCGGGCGAGAGGGGTGGGGCTGTGTGAGCAGAGGAAAGGAGCAGCCAGGTCCCTGATGGGGTGCAGGGGGTGCAGCCTCAGAGGTCGAGGCCTGGAGGCTGGGCAGGGGCCCTGGGCTGGGGCCAGCGTGCCTCGGGAGTCCTGGGTTGGGCAGGCAACAAGACTCCAAACACTGAAACGTGCTTCAGAGCAGAATCTGCTCCTGGCCGCGGGGGTGAGGCTGGGGGCTCAGGCGGCCCCCGGCTGGTGGGAAACCCCACACAGGCCTGCAGAGGCAGTTGCCAAACTGGCAGGCACATCAGAGCCCCTGGGGGTCCTCCCGGCCTCGTGGAATCTGGATTCCTGGACCTCAAATTGGCCCCTTGACAAAGGATCCCTGGAGCTGCTCCTAAGCAGGCCCCCAGGAGGTTCAGAAGTGTGGGGAGCTGCGGGAGCCCTGGTGGGGTCTGGAGCTGCAGGGTGGGGGCCGGCCCCTGCCGGAGGGCGTGGGAAGAGGGGGCTGATGCCGGGGCCTCCGGAGGGGGCGGGCGGGGTGGCCTTGCTTCGTGAGGCGCAGTGACAGCGACGGAGCCGTGGGCAGATGGGACCCGCTGCAGCCCTCGTCTAGTGGGCAGTGGGGAGCCATGGAGGGTTCCGACCTGGGAGTGCTGTTGCCTGACACCGGGACTGACTCGGGACCCCAAGTCTGGAGATAGGGTGCCCAGCGGGAATATTCAGGGGACCTGTAGCCTCCGGGGTTGCTGCTCCACTGTAGGAATTTGGGGTTAAAGCCCAGCCTTAGCACCCTCAGACACCTTCCCACCCAGCCCTTTGCGCTCCCAGACCTGACTGCCGGTCCATCCTGAGTCTAGCTTCCATCCCTCATGTTCCATTTGCCGATCTCTGCTCGGAGCCGCAGCCCGACTCCTCAGGCCCCGCGTCCTGCTGCGTACCCCCGACACCCCCCGCCCCCAGCGCCGGGCTCACAGCGGCCTCCTGTCCCCACAGTCCTCGTCCCGCCGGGCCGGACTCTGCTGTACCAACTGCCGCACAACCAACACCACGCTGTGGCGGCGGAGCGCGGAGGGCGAGCCCGTGTGCAACGCCTGCGGCCTCTACATGAAGCTGCACGGGGTGAGCAGGGCCGGGAGTGCTGGGGGTCCCGCAGGGGGCAGAGCCCCTGGGGAGGGGCACTGCAGGGTTGGGGTGGCCCTCGGCTCAGGACCCCGAGCCCAGGAGAGTCACCGGGGGCCGGGAGGAACCGGGCAGGGACGGCAATGACAAAGTGCCAGGTGCTGCCGCGGGCCAGCCCCTGTGCTAGGCGTGTCACACGCGTGGCCCTGCCGAGTGCACCGTGCTCTGCAGCAGGCACCGGCACCGTCGTGGGACCGAGGCCCCGAGCAAAGCTGTGGCACCCACAGTCATTCAGCCGGCATGGGGGCTTGAACGCCGAGCCCCCCCCCCCACCTCAGATCCTCTCGGCCCCCGGGCAGTCTGGGGAGGGGGCCAGGGCCCAGGCTCAGCCCGGGGGTGAGCCCCTGCCTGGAAGGAAGGAGCCAGGCTGGGGGTGGCAGCGGCCAGTCAGGGCTGGGAGGGCCGGGTGGCTCCCCAGAGTGACCACTGAGGAGGAGCCGGGGGTGGGGGGCAGGGCCAGCCACCCACCCCTCGCCTGCCCCCCAGGTGCCGCGGCCTCTGGCCATGAAGAAGGAGAACATTCAGACGCGGAAGAGGAAGCCGAAGAACGTGGCGAAGGCCAAGGGCTCATCAGGTGCATGGGGGACCCCAGACCCTCCCGTTGGCCCTGGCCCTTCTGGGGTGCACATTCTCTCCAGGGGAGAGGTGTGTGCTTGGTTTAAGCACGGCCTTCCCAAACACAAACACCCCAACTCTGCCCTAGATGACTGGGGGTGTGGGGGTGCAGGGCGGCGTGAGCTCACCCAGCGCCCCACCCCTCGCTGTGTGCTCTCGAGAAGTCCCTGCACCTCTCAGGCCAGGGTGCACGGACAGGAGGGGACGTCGTAGGGTAAGGAAGGTGCGGCCAGAGCTGGCACCTTCTGTAAATGCCCCACCCCTTCCCAGGACCCACAGCCAGCACCACAGCCTCCCCGCCCTCTGTCCCCAACCCCGAGAGCTTGGCAGCAACTTCAAAACCCGAGTGTAGCCTGGTGTCCCCGACATGCCCTGAGCCCAGCGTTGCTTCCCAGGTAAGGGGATGGGGCGGATCAGGGCGTCCAGGGCCGACTCCTGGGCACCTCCTCAGGGAAGTCCTCCCTGATTCCCTGGCTGGGTCCAACCCCCCAGGATCCCAGCCCCCGCGGGCTCTTCCCTGGGCTCAGGGCCAGCCCGGGATGGCCTTCCATCACAGACACCGTTGCCTGTGCCCAATGCCCACAGGCAACCCGTGTGAAGGTGTCTCCCTGGTCCAGGGGCGAGGGGGTCCCTTAGGACCAATTGGCTTGTCCTGCCCAGCCATCCCGGTCTCAGGACCCCTCCCCATCCCCTGCAGGCCTCTGGCCAGCTGGACGACCCCCTGGCCCCCAGCCACCTGGAGTTCAAGTTCGAGCCTGAGGACTTTGCCTTCCCTGCCGCGGCCCTGGGCTCACAGGCTAGCCTTGGGGGGGGCCTGTGCCAGGATGCCTGGTGTCCTCTGGCCCTGGCCTAGGCCCCACACGCAGGCGTCAGGGCTCTCCCCGGAACAGCACCGCGGGCCCCACCTCATGGCCTCTCCACTGAGCACGGCAGAGGCCACCGCCCAATGCTGGGTGAGCCTGGGCCCCTGCGCCGGCAGGGCGTGCAGGCTCGGGGTGTCCCGCGGCACGGCGGTGGGCGGCCCAGCAGGAGGCAGCGGCAGGAGGAAGGTGCGAGTCCCCTGGACAGCGGAGGCCCTGCCCCACCATGAGCTCCTGCAGCCAAGACCGGCCCGGGCAGCACTGCCAACTCAGCTCCCGTCGGCAACTCTGGCTGTCAACGTGTGTGCAGGCCACACAGTGGACAAACCCGGACCTCCTGCTGCACAGCAGAATCGCATGTTGGACACCGCTGCAGCCAAGGAGGCACTGTGGGTGAAGGAAGCAGCTGGGCATGGGGACCCCTCCAAGGCCATGGGGTCTGTCCTTCATTCCCCGTGTTTGAGGCACAGGGCCCTAGGCCAGGACCTCCTCCCATGGGCAGGACTGCCACAGACAGGTGTGCACGTTGTGCACTGTGCAAGGAAGCCACCCCCAGCGGGAAGCCACGCCCACCGTGGTCATCGGGGACGTGCATATTTATTGGACGGTTTTCCCAGAGGTGGCAGTAAAAGGCTTGTTCTGAAAGAACGCGTGTCGTGACCATTTCTGATGGACGCAGTGAGGTGTCTGGGGGTAACCGGCACGGTCGGGGCTGGTGGTGCGGTGACTCCGGCCCAGTGCGGTCCTGGCGTCCCAGCATGGTTACAGATAGCACCCCCTTTCACTCACCCCCAGTGTGGATGGTAAAGTAGCTGCTCACGCTGACGAGAGGCCACCGGCCCGGAGAGCTGCCGAGTGGGCACCATCGACCTGATTCCAGGGAGCGGGGCACGCCAGCCACGCAGAGCCCACACCCTTCGCCAGCAAGACCTTCTGACTTGCCCAGGGAGGCCACGGGTCTGGATTTTCTTTTACTGTGAAATATTCCAACTTAAAGCTTTTTTTTTTTTTTTATTTGATTCAGAGTATTTAAAATAACTGTGAGCCAACTGAAACAGCTCTGGGCCAGATTGGGCCCCACCACCGGTGCACAGCCCTGGTGGAAACTTCTCTTTTGTATTCAGAAACTCACCTCTGGCGCTGGCTCCCAGGGCCTGTCTGTCTGTCCTGAGTTGTCCGGCGTGCTTGCTGCTCTCTCACTGGGACCTTGAGCCCCTCCCTGCTCCTGCTCCCCTGGGGCTCCCGGCCTCGCCCTGCCCGCGGGGTCTGCACGGCCTGGGGCTTCCGGCTCCACTGGCTGCTCCGATCCAGCGCCTGGTGCCCAAGGACGCCCCGGGCCTTGATGGGCGCGGAAACAGCCGCTGCAAGGCCGCCCGACCTCCCTGATGGGGCAGCCGGGCTGGGCGAGGCGAGCGGAGGCGGGGTCAGCCCGGCACTGGCCCTCAGGGTGGGCGCAGGCCTGGCTGGCGGGGGCCCTTGGGGAAGTACTGTGCCCCCTCAGGGCTGGCTCTCTCCCTGGCTCTCCCTCTCAACCCTGTAACCTGGGTCCAGCCCCCCTCCTCGAGGAAGCCCCCCTGAGTGCTCCTGAGCCCTCCATCCCTGTGGATGGGGCCTGACAGCGGCTCCAGCAGCTCCTTCAGCCTTGCTGGGCCTGACTCCAAGGGAATCTCGGACAGGGCCCCCCTGTTCCAGTGCTGTGGGGGCCACATCAGGAGAGACCCCAGTGGGCCTGGGGGTCAGCAAGGCACCCCAGACCTTTCTCAAGCTGGGCCTGGCGGGGGGCTGCAGGGATGTGGCTGGTGGGCTGGGTCGCAGCCGGTGGCCTTGGACAGCAGCAGCCTTGGGTCTGGCCTTCCTGCCTCTTGTCTGGATGCCCAGGGCCCTCGGCTGCCTTCCCGGGCAGTGGGCGCGAACGAGGACTCTGAGAGCTGGAGAGGTTAAGGGGCCGCCCTCTGGGAAGGGACCGTCTTGCCTCGGGTGGGGCCGGGGGGGAGGCGGCAGCCCTGCCTGACAGGCGGGACAGGCCCTGCTCGGGCTCGTGGAGGGTGCCGTGCCCACGAGGTGCCGGATGACTGGCCTGGGCACAGCGAGTTCTCACAACCTGCCTGCCAGGGGACCAGGGTCCAGGCCCGGCCTTTCCTGGCCCTGGACTCCGGGTGGGGGGACGACGTCCGGGCAGCAGAGGGCCCGGGAGAGGAGAAAACCCGAGCCGGGGCAGCAGAGGGGACAGCGGGAGGCCTCGGGGCCGCCTGGCCAGGGGTGCAGGCCTCAAGCAGGGAGCCCGTCCCCACACCTGGAGGTGGGGGCTGCACCTCTGCAGCCGGGTCCTGCCCAGCCCCTCGGGGCCCCGGCATTTGGGGGCGCGTGGTTTAGGAGGCGGTGCCGAGCTCAGGGTGTCCAGGGCAGGGTGGGGAGCAGGAGGGGGCTGGGGACTTGGGTCCCTGAAGGAAGGTGGCTGCCAGGAAGGGGTTTTGGCCACGAGGGAAAGGGGAAGCAAGCTTTCCCCATTTCTTATTCATTTTTTAAAAACGCATCTTTTTAATTGTAGTAAAATAGATTTTTATCATAAAAATCATTTTGACCATTTTAAGTGGACCGTTCTTTGACATTAAGTACATTGACAGGACCGTGTCGCTTTCACCACTATCTATTTCCAGACTATTTCCATCATCCTAAACCCAGACTCACACTCACTTAGCAGTAACTCCCCATCCCCCTCCCGCCACCCCGGTGACCACCAACTGCTTCCTGCCTCCTTGAATTTGCTGATTCCAAGCATTTCGCATGACGGAAATCCTACTCTAACTGTCCTCTTGTGCTGGCTCATTTCATGCAACGTGCTGTCTTCGAGGTTCCCCACGTTGTCACACAGATCAGAACATCCCTCCTCTCTACGGCTGAGAAACATTCCACCGTATGAGCAGACCACACTGTTTGTCCACCATCTGTTGTCCGACACTGGGGTTACTTCCACCTTTTGGCTCTTATGAATAATGCTGTGATGTACAAAATCTGTTCAAGTCCCTGCTTTCGATTATTTGGGGTGCATACCTAGGAGAGGAACTGTCGGACTTTCCCGCAGTGGCCGCACCGTCTTCCGTGCCCGCGACAGGGTTTACGCACACCTGTTTTACCACAGCCTCACTAGCACTTGTTATTTTCTGTCTTGTTTTTTTTTCTTTAAAACACAGCCCTCCTAGGGGGTGTGGAAAGATATCTCACTGTAGGTTTAATTTGCATTTCTCTACAGTGATGTTGAGCATTTTTCATGTACTTCTTAGGCATTTGAATATGTTCTTTGGAGAAATGTCTGCTCAAATCTTCGGCCCATTCTTTAGTGGGTTGTTTATACTTTTGATATTGGTTTTTAAGAGTTCTTGAACTATTCTGACTATTAAACCCTTATCAGACATGTAGTTTCCAAGTATTTTCTCCCATTCTGTAGGTTCTCTTCACTTTCTCGATAATGCCCTTTGATGCACCAAAGTTTTTAATTTTGCTGAAGTCCCATTTATCTACTTTTTTTTTTCTCCTTGTGCTTTTGGTGCAAAATCTAAAAATCCATTGCTGACTGTGGGGTCCTGAAGATACGGAACTATGTTTTCTTGTGAGAGTTTTATAATATCAGCTCTTTTATTTAGGTCTTTGACCCATTTTGAATTAGATTTTGTATATGGTGAGAGGTGGCCCCATCTTCACTCTTTGCATGTGGATCCCCAGTTGTCCCAGCCCCATTTGTTAGAGAGACTCTTCTTTCCCCGTTGGTTGGACTTGGCAGCTTTGTCCAGAGTCAACCAGCCATAGATGTGTGGGTTTCACTCTGGACTCAGTTCTAGTCCGTCGGTCTTTGTGTGTATCCTATGCCAGGACCACACTTTTAGTTACTCCAGGTTGGTAGTAAGTTTTGAAATTGGCAAGTGTGAGTCCTCCAACTTTGTTTTACATTTTCAAGATTGTTTTGGCTATTCAGGGCTCCTTGTATTTCCATAGGAATTTGACAGTCAGCTTTTCCACTTCTGCAAAAAAAAAGTTGACTGGAGTTTCAATAGGGATTGTGCTAAATTTGTAGATCACCTTAGGCTGAACTCACATCTTGAGAATTTAAGTTTCCGATCTGCAAACTCGTGATGAGCTTCCATTTCTTCAGGTCTTCGATAGCTCCTTTCAGCAGTGCATATGGTTTTCAGTGTACAAGTCTCTCACCAAATTGGTTAAATTTATCCCAAGGTATTTTTTTCTGTTCAGTGCTATTGTAAAAAGTGTTGTGCTCTTGATTTCATTTTCAGATTGTCCGTTCCTGGGGTGTAGGGACCCAGCTGGCCTCGGCCTGTTCCCTGTGTCCTGACGCTTGGCTGAATTCAGGTTTTAGTCCTGGGCTCTCCTCGCAGCACCTTCGGGACTTTCCGATCCTTGTTTAAGGATGTGCCCGGGCTGCGGGTGGCTGAGGGCATCGTCTCAGGATCGGTCCTTGCTGCTGAACGTGGTCCTTTCCCCTGCCCAGCCCAGGGCCTTGGTTAGCCGCTGGACAAGCCCTTCCCGCCGCCGGCCGTCAACACACAGACCAGCGAGGCGGGTGCCGGCGGCCCAGGGCTCCCGTCCCGGAGGCAGGAAGAGGGACCTGCCTGGAGGTGAGCCTGTGCTCTCTAGCTTCTATCACCTTCCTCCCAGCTGAAGCAGATCCCGGGGAGCCGAGGGGAGGAGGCCACGGCACCTCCAGGTGCCCCCGCGGACCCCACGGTCCAAAGCCGCACGTCCACTGAGCCCGGTGGCTCCCCGGGGCAGGGAGCAGATCTGCCAGTGAAGCGCGAAATCACGCCGTGGAGCCCGGGGAGGGACAGTGCTGGGGCCCCGTTCCCGGGGCTTCTCAAACCGGAATGGAGTACAGTGCACCCCTTGCTCCCACCTAACACCCCTGATGCACTGCTTCCCCCCAGAATGCCGGGCAGCGAGCCGGAGGGCCACCGCCACAGGCCCTCGTTCCAGGGGCAGGTCCTGCAGGACATGCCCCGAGCCCGGCCTTCTGGACACTCTCCCCGCGGGAGCTCCACACACTTGGCCTTCGAGGCTCCCTGGGCGGGGCGGCCCAGGCTGTGTCCCCTTCCTGGAGGAGTGTCACCCGTCCACCCCCCAAGACACCCTGTACAAGCCCTATCCCGGCAGGGCGGGGCCCCCGGGGCCACTGGCATCGTGCTGGGGCAGGTCACGGGGTCACGGGCAGGGAGGCCACGGACCAGGCCCTTCCCAGGGTGCATCTCAGTGGAGCTGACCTTTCTCTTTTGCTCGCACACAAGACTGCTCTTTGCAAAACGGGGTGAGGCTCCCTAAGGTGCCCCCCTCCCCAACACCATAACATGTAAGCTTATTGAGAAGGGGAATTGCCATTTGGGGGCGGCCACGTGGGGTGCCAAGCTGCCAGGTGACCAAATTAGGGCATCAGCAGAAGTGGGCCATTCCACCACCGAATGCCCTGGGAGGTGCCGTCTCCCGCGGATGGACGTCTCTGGAACACTGAGCTTTCCCAGCCCCTCGCTGTGCTTTCCTGCTCTCCTTTTGTCACCAGCTGGTGGCCGGTTCCTTGTGGCCTGGGGGCTGCTCTTTCTCCCCCAGGGGAGGGATGTCCTGGGGTGGAGGTCACTGAGCAAGAGACGGAGGCTGTGGCGGGGGCTCAGCCAAGGTCCCCTCCTTTCTAGGGGAGGTGAGGGGCTCAGTCGAGGGCTGCTCCGTTGTGCAGAGTCCACTCCAGCAGCTTCCAAGGCTGGCCACACCTGTCCCAGGTGGGAGAAGTTGCCCTGTCTACGGGCCACACCCCAGCCTCTCAGCTCGCGGCAGCCCTGGGCTTGAGGGCTGTCGTTTCCTCGTCTGACAGCCCATGAGGGGGCGGGGGGTGGTTGGCTGAGACCTGCCCAGGGTGGGCGTCCCCGAAGGCAGGAGAAAGGCTCTGGGGGTTCCCCTCACCACTGGCCCCAGTCCTGCCCCCTCCACAAGGCCTGCCCTGGACACACACGAGGTGCTCAGAGAAGGTCGAGAAGGCTGCCCCCGAGCCCTCCACGTGGACAATCAAGGTCCGGGGGGCAAGTCCTCCCTGGGCCCACACCCACGGGGTCCTTCACGCCCCAGAACCTTTCTTCAGGGGATGAGCAAGCCAGGCCAGAGAGACCTCAAAGAGACCCCTGCCTTCCCAGGCGCCTGCCACCTTCTCCCCGACGGTGCCCCTTGGCCCCAAAGAAGGGGTGTGCTGGTGAAGTCCCTCAAACCCCAGGGGGAGGGCGGCCCGCCTGGGACAGCCACGCAGAGGCCAAGCGGACAGCCCGCCCCCCAGCTGCGCCCAGCACAGCCCGCCAAGATGTTGACACGGACGGCTCCAGCCGCCTTATTTATTATCTGATAAAACGCTCCCGGCACCGCTGGTGGACGGCGTCTGGCCTCACTGGGGCCGGCTGGACGGGGGAGGGGGCGGGGGGGACCAGGCCGAGCCCCGTCCAGCCAGACCCTCCCGCTGGCTCCAGGCAGGACAAGCGGAGCCGTCTCGTCCTCTCCTTCGTGGCCAGCACCTTCCTCTCCACCGTCCACCAGCCAGTGGGCCCAGGCACGAGTGGTCCCAGGGCCCCCAGCTTGGGTGTCACCCCCTCGCCATGGCCTGCAACCCCTGGCTCCAACCCAGTCCCCAGGTGGGTCCCCTCTTCTCCATCAAGTTGCTGCCACAGCACACACCCCCCCACACACTTGGACTGAGTGATGACTTCCAGTGATGCTAAGTTGGACCCGCCGCCTCATGGCTCCCAAACCCCAGCGTCCTCACGGCCCCAGGCACCGCCCGGTGACCCTGCAGTGTCCCTGGCCCTGGACGCACCTGGCCTCAGGCCCCCCTTCCTCCCTCCAGGGACCAGGAACACCTGGTCACCTAAGTGCACGGCGCCTCTGAGCCTTCGCATGTGCTGTTCCCTCTGACTGCAACACCCTTCCTCCAGTGTGTCCAATGGCGAAGGGCACCCAGGTGTCAGGACCTCTAGATGCCAACTTAGTCCTCAGGTGGAGCCAGGGGGTCGCAGTCTGCAGGGCCTGCCCCCTGCTTGGAGGCGTGGCCACACCTGGCACCAGGTGTGATGACATCATGACAGGGAAGATTGGCACCTTCCCCCTCCCCGGGCCACAGTGGGCGGCCAGCTGCGGGAGGGTGGCTGGATATGGAGACAAACACAGCACTGGCCTCCGCTGCGGGTCACTGGGTCCCCTGCCGCTGGGAGGCTCTGGCTGTGCGAAGTCTCCCACAGGTGGGGAGCTCGACCTCACCCCGAGACTCGAGTGTGGCCCCCGACCTTGGCCTGCGGCTTCCTGGGCATCACGTTGCCCCCAGCAGCCCCCCCCCCACAGGCCCTGGCCTCACGGGCAGCCCCAAACCCCCGGGCCTTAGCGCTGGCCATTCCCTCCGCCTGGAACTACCCCTCTACCTGGCTGCTCACCTCTCACCTTTCTGCTAAATGTCACCTCCTCAGAGGGCCCCCTGACCCCCTCCCCAGCGCTCGTCAACTGTCAACCGTAACGCAGGGCAGAGGTTTCCTGCTTTCCATCAGTGTCGCCCGCTGGAGAACGTCTTCCCTGAGGGCAGGGCGCCTCGGGCCCCTTCCCGGCTCGTCCCCGATCGGTCCGGCCCTGGGCACGTGAATGGGGGAACAAATGAAGGTGTCTGGTGGGCCTAGCCCCTCCTGGCTCCTTGAGGTGGGCTGTGGGGCCACCAGCCCCCACCCTGACCCACCCCACCTCTCCGAGGTCCTTGGCAGAGCCAGAGATGGGAGCAAGTGGGGGCGCCCAGCAGAAGGGCCCGGCGAGGTGGTCCCGGAAGCAGGTCCTGGAGGCTTTGTGCACAGCGACCCGTCTGCAGTCACGGCACAGGTGTGTTTTCCGGGCGGCCCTGCAGTGTAAGGCACCGCACGGAGGGTCGTGCCTGGAGGCCGGACCTTGGCCGCCCCGCCTGGCCCTGGCCGTGCTGCCCTCAGTGCCCACTGCGAGTGGCTCCCGGAACCTGCCGTCCCCCGCTGGCCCAGGGCCGCCCCTCAGGAGGGCCCCAGGTGCCAGCAGCTAGGAGAGGAGGTCACACCCAGGGGCCTCCACCAGGGAGCAGGGCCCAGTGTGGATGGCGGGGCCCGTGGGCTGCCCTGAGGGCCCCTGCGGGGTCACCCCGACTTCCCCAAGCTCCAGCGACTACGGGGGGAGCTGGGGCCGGAAGGGGCCCCCGGGCCCAGGAGGAGCCCAGCCCAGGAAGAACCTCTGAGGACCAGCCCCTCGGGAGGCCCCTCCGGGCAGCCCACCCTCCGGGCCGTCCCAGCAGCCCGAGTGAGGCTCCCCCCAGTGGGGCAGGGCCAGGCGTCCAGGGCCCAGCCCCCAGAAGGCCAGTGCACGCTGGCCAGGCGGAGCCCATCGGATTCTGCACCCCAGAATTTGGGAATGACCTCAGGGGACGGGGCTGCCCCCGACATTCCCCAAGAGTGTCACGGACGACTGATGAAATCATCAGGCTTAAGTCGTGCCTCGTGTGCGTGGGACACGCTCACTTGCTCAGCAGAAACATTTTCAATATTGCACAGTTTGTGAAGCCTGTACTGATGTTTATCATTTTTTAATATGCTGAGGACCCCAGAGCATGGCCATGGGCAGGACCCCTTGGCTCTGACCCCTGAGGGGCCTGGCAGCGGGCATGGGGGGGGCCGAGTTGAGCCCAGAACCTGCTGCAGGCAGAAGAGAGAGGGCAAGGCAGAGCGAGGGGAGTCTGGGGGTCAGGGCAGGGGAGGGAGGGGGACGGAGAGAGAGACGGGGAGACGAGGAGGGGGGCACCAGGGACCCTGGCCCTGCCTCCGGACAGCCTCAGACCCCCCCGTTCCTGGCTGCCTGACTGAGGACCGTCTGTCGCCCACACCCCGTGATTTCTGAGGGACAGGCCCCGAGCAGCCTCTGGGACGTGCACGACCCCCTCACGCGTGTCCCTGAGCCCCGGCCCCACCCCGCCCGCTGCGGGCTGCCGTCCCCTCCCCTGGCGCGTAGTAGGTGGTGGCAGGTGGCGGAAGAAATGGACGCTGCCGAGTCCGACGGCGGCAAACAGTCCCCGGCGGTCAGAGAAGGCGGTGAGGAGTTTCTCGGAAGATGTCAGACTGAGCACAGAAACCACTCAGTCCCGCGTCCTCCTGAAACTGGCGGTGATTTTCTGAGCACGCACCGTCCAGGCCGCCAGACGGGGCCTCCTCAGGACGTGCCGGGGAAAGATTCAGGGCCTTCAGCCCGGCCCCGTCCACCTTCCTAACCAAAATACTCGCATCAACCCCCTCCTGCCTGCCCCTCGCTTAAGAGCAGACTCTGCCCTGGGCCGGGTTCTCGGGGCGCTGTCCCACACCATGGCCCCGGGACTCCGGAGAGGCTGGGAGCACTCACGGCCGCGTTCAGATAAATCAGCCTTGTTTATTTTACGGACAAGAGAGATTAAACACTCAAAAACGATGTAAGTCTATGCACCCCAAGTCCCAGAAGCACCCAGCTGGCCCTGCTCCCCTTGCAGGAGCTGAGGGAGGGGTCTCCGGCTCAGCAGACGGCACCCCCAGGCCCCCGACTGCAGGCTGGGCGCCCCGAGGAGGGAACGGGGGTCCCGGGGCCTGTGGCCGAGATGAGCTCAGTCTGGGCCTGGGGCCTGGGGGTGAGTCCCAGCTCACGTCTGAGCAGTGGGGAGCACGGTGCACTCTCAGTCTCTGTGCCTCAGTCTCCCCGTCTACAGCGGTGACAGCAGTGCCCCTGCCACGACCGCTGTGAAGGTGAAGGTCAGTACCGACCCCAAGATGCTCACTGCTTTCTCTCCGTCGTCTCTGTGTCCTCGGGCACCTCTGCAAGGCCCACGCAGCCTCCGTGCCATCCGAGAGGACCCGGCCGGGCCGTCTTCTCTCCCGTGCCCTTGCCCAGGAGGGGCCCTGTGGAGTTCGGCTCGGCCACGACAGGCTCCACGCCTTGTCCCGGGTGCTCCCTGCACACTGCAGCAGGCAGGGGACAGAGCCACCCCGGTCACTCCTGCAGAGCCCGAAGGGGGCGCAGTCCCTTGGGGCCAGTGAGGAGGGGACGCTGCTCACACATCCTCACGGACACACCGGCCGTGCCCCCCATCCCCCACGGGCTCCCCACTGCCCGTCCTCAGTTCTGCCTCGCCCACCCTGGGCCGTGTCCCCGCCTCCTGCTGCCTCTCGCCGTGCCCACTCTGCCCCCGTTGGGCTCCCACCCTGCTGCCACCCTCAGGGCCACACGCCTGGCCTCAGTCGCCCCACCAGGCCCCCTCCCCCCAGAACCTCCGTGGCTCCCCTCTGCCCAGGCCTGGAGGCCCTGAGCCACCCCCAGCCTCACCTGCCTGGCCACTCCAGCCCTCCACGACCTCGGGGTGCTGGGTCCCCAACAGCCCTAAGGCTGTGCTCACAGGCCCTGAGGTGGGAGGGGGGAGAAACCCACCCAGTGCAGCCCCCTCCATACCCCTGCCAGCCCCCAGTCCTGCTGCCGCCTCTGGAACTCACCGCCCCCCTCGCCTCCCGGGGTCTCACACACGCACTTGCCCCAACAGTGGGGGCTCCTTATGTCTTCCCACGCTCCCACCCCCACAGCTCTCGGCTTGGGGGGGAAATCAGCAGAGCTCAGGAAAGAGCAGGCCTGGATGAAACCTCAGACAGACGGACACTTCGATGGATGTGCCACCCCCATGCCAGTCCCGCTGAGGGGGCAGGGCCCCCAGGGCCCCCCTGCACCCACGACTCCCACGTCTCATTAGCCAAGATGTTTGAAAGGACCTGTCGGGTGGGACAATGGGCACTAAAAATACCCCGAGGCAGGCAGGATTTGCCAGTGACATCTGTAGGTTCTGTCCGGAGGAAGTTATAAATACTCAATAATGGTAATTCTGAGCTGTTCGTCATCGGGGACAGCAACGTCCTTTGCGGGGACAAGGATGTTTTTCCAGATTCATAATTTATTGCTCTTTACAGTTAAATCCAGCTACAGGCAAAAAAAGAAAAAGGAAAAACAAAAAAAGCAAGGTCTCCCCCATGCTGCTGAGAGCCAGGGCCTCGGGGAAGATCCGGGTGGGGGCAGAATCCCCCTCTCCTGGCCCCCAGACCCACGTGAGGCCATCATCACTGTACCCAGCCTGCCCCCTCCGGCAGCCCCAACTTGGACAGAGGGCCCACCATGTGCACCCACGAATCTCAGGGTCACCCTCGATCCCCCAAATAGCAAGGCCAGTCATTTCTGCCTCCCAAGTGTGTCCTGATAGCGGCTCAGGCTCTGTTCCCTCTGGCCACCCCGGCCCAGGCCCTGCCCATCGGGTGGCAACAGCCCCCCTCGGCTGCCCATCCACCTGTCCAGGCCCCTGCAGAGGGCTCTCAGGGGAGCCCCATGGCCCTGCTCCCAGCACAGGCCCCCAACCCCAGCCAGGCCCACCTGTCTGTCCCAGACCCCCTCACCTCAGGGCCTTGCACACGCATCCCCCTGCCCGGAGCCTCCCCCTCCACCTGCCCCACAGCCCTCGGCCTCAGCCTCGTCCATCCTGGTGGAGAGGCCAGTCTGTAGTGCCAGTCTCCCTTGGAGCTCGGCTCACGCCCACAAACGTGGGCTCATCTCTGTCCTGCAGCCGTCACCGCACCCCAGGGCCTGGCACACAGCAAGTGCGCAGTGTGGCACTGCTGGGGAAACCAGACCACACGGTGCCTGCTGGAGTGTCCCCCAGGGCCGCCATGAATGGACCTCACAGTCCCCCCTGGAGTGTCCCACATGGTCTCTGCTGGACTGTCTCCTGCACCCCCCAGGGTGCCTGGTGGGTGGTGCCCAGCTGAGCCCACAGCAAGGGGACGGGCCATGAGACCCGGCGACCGTGAAGCCCTCCCCGTCATGGCCCGGCCTCCAGGCTCTGCGGAGATGAGTGCACCTGGCTCGTCACGGGGAAGGCGAGAGGTCACGGCTCCAAGGAGCAGCCAAAGCAATGACGGGGCGGCCCACCCACCCCTCAGCTGGCCTCGGAGCCTCGGGGGCCTCGGAACCCCTCACCACCCCCAGACCTGCCAGATGACGCCGAACACTCCCCCTCACCGCATCCTGCATAGCCCCCTCCCATTTCTCCCATACCCAAAGGGTCGGGCCAGGCTCCCTGTGACCACCCACCCCTGCTCAGAGGAGACCCTTGGGCCTTGAGGGAGGGGTCCTGTGACCCCCAGCTCCCACCCCTGCCGAGGGCCCTCCGTGTGAGTTCCAGAACCGAGGCCCCAGCTCGCGGGCAGGAGTGGGCAGCCCAAGCTGCTGGCTCGGGGTCCAGCCTCGGGCCCCACCCCACGGGTCCGCCACCTGCCCTGCGAGTCGCCCTCCCTGAGCCTCGGCTACGTAAGTGTCCAGACCGGGGTGGCCGTGAGTGTCAGAGAAGATGGAGGCCCGGGGGCCGCCCCAGGGGGCAGCGGCGAGGGCCAGGGCCTGGGCTTCTAAGGCGGCCAAGGGGAGGCTGGGGGGTTCTGAACCCCAGGAGACCCTCCCAGATACGACATGGGACATTAATGCAGGTTTGGCTTCCTCACTCTGGGCAGCCAGGGGGGCAGTTACTGCGTCAGGACCACAGGCTGAGACGTGCTCTGCAGACCCCATTCCTCAGGGGGGCAGGTCTCCCCTCGCCGCGGGGGTCCGGCTGCCTCCCTCCACCCCCCACCCTCCAGCCTCCCCTTTCACAGCAGGCCAGAGACACACACACCCTCACACGCACAACCTTACACGCACACGTGCGCTCACACACCCTCACGTGTACACACACCCTCACACACCCTCACGTGTACACACCCTCACACACACACCCTCAGATGCACACACGCTCCCATAACCCTCACGTGCACACACACCCTCACACGCACACCCTCACACTCACACACGCTCCCATACACCTTCATGTGTACACACACCCTCACACGCACACGTGCTCACACACACCCTCACGTGTACACACCCTCACATGCACACATGAGCTCACACACCCTCACATGTACACACACTCACACACACCCTCACACGCACACCTTCACACGCGCAAATGCTCACACCTCACATGTACACACACCCTCACACGCAACACACTCCCTATACACCCTCACATTCACACACACCCCTACACGCAACCCTCACACATCACACGCCACACGCTCACAC